>NC_056735.1:537383444-537440944 GCF_019279795.1 Protopterus annectens
TGCAGCAAGTTATGGATTCAGTAAACTGTCTCTATAATGCAATGAGGGCACCAGGGGTGGGTATGACCATTTTCACCAGCCACCCAGATACATGACCTATACCCAATGATCCTAGAAGTGTTTCCCTGGCCAGTCTATAGTTAGCAGGCTGCCTGTACTACCTTTAATCTCTAGTAATTTGTCTACCTTTTGTTTGTCTGTGTATGCCTCTACATGTCGTATTCCCTTGTGTTTTAACCTCAACCCCTGTTCATCTGTCGTCTTCCATGTCTATTTCTTTGCTCCTGATGCCTGCTCACCCCTTTCTTTCACTTCCATTTCTCCTACATTATTCCTTTCATATATCCCCTCATCCCTTCTCTCTCTCTCTCTCTATATATATATATATATATATATATGTGTGTGTGTGTGTGTGTGTGTGTGTGTGTGTGCGTGTGTGTGTGTGTGTGTGTGTATATATACATAAATATATATATATATATATATATATATATATATATATATATATATATGTATATATATATATATATATAGGTTCATAGGTTCATAGGTAGGTACTAGGCTATCTGCTCGAGGGCATTTATAAGCCTAGACAGAGTGTCAGCTTTCGCCACCCCATTGATTAATTAACTGATCCTATGTCAGGTCTATATCAGAACATCAAAGTATTTAAACTTTGAATGTTCTGATATCGAACATTATTCAGAGAATGCTAAGAATAGCGAAACTGCAGAACAGCAAATTCTTTCCTCGGGAAAGAATTCCATTGGCTGTTTCTGTGGCTTCGTTATTCTTATCACTGTGGTGGAAAGTTATGGGTTGGGTTCAGGTAAGTGTGCAATTGTTTGTACATTAGGGTTAGGGGTGGGTTAAGTGAGTTAGGGTTAGGGTGCAGGTTAGGCATGTGTGCGATGGTGACAGACTTTAGGGTTGGGGTGGTTTAAGTGAGTTAGGGTTAGGGAGTGGGTTAGGTGAGTGTGCGATAGTGACGGACCTTAGGGATAGGGTTTGAGTTAAGGTAAGTGGGTAGATAGTAGTGTATGTTTAGTTTAGTGTAGCGTTAGATGTAGGAATTTAAGTGTATGTATATGGTTGCTGTTTGTTTGATGTGCTTTTGTTGTGTGCATGTGTTTCGGAGCAGCAAATTTTTTCCATGGGAAAAAATTTGCTGTTCTGAATGTTTGATATTTTCATGTTTAGGTGTTTTGCGGCCGATGAAATAGCATTCGCTATTTTCATCTTTCAATAATGTGATATAAACACCCTCTGTCAAGCAGAGCCAATTAAGTGATCCCAGGGGTGTATTTTCTGTTACCTATCCACTCGTCAAGGTTTCTCTTGAAGAGTGTTAGTGAGGGGTTCTGCATGATGTAATTTGGAATTTTGTTCCAAAGCATGGGGAATCAATCCCTCCAGCATGTTCTATTTATTAAATAAAAAAAAAGAAAAAAAAAAAATGAGGAGCAAAGGGGCTTGCAGCAATGTTTGCTTCAATGAGACAACTTTTTAAGTCAAAAGTCAAAATACTCCAACCAAAAAGATGAAAGCAAAAAAAAAATTAAAGCAATAATTTTATATATAGTTAAGCTGCTGATTTCTTTCTTTCAGACTCAGTACAAAACAAGCTCTCCTCTATGTTCTATTTATTGTTGTGGTGAGGTTTAGCTCAGTAGAGTGCGTGGCTTGCAGTGACTTGGATTTCTTTAGTTGGAGCATTTCCATCAATTTTGAGTTGGACATGGCTTTGTAAGTCAGGCAGAGATCAACTCTGAGTAAGCGATATGCCACTGAGTGCAGCCGGAGTTTTTTCAGTTGGGCTGCATAGAACATATGTTTGAGGCCAGTAATCCTCTTGGTGAGGTACTTTTGTGGTCTTTCCAGCTGTTGGAAGTGTCTTGTGAGGTACATCACAAATGGGAAATTGGGGTCTAATGAGTAATGAGTAGAGGGGCACTATAACCTCTTTATTTCTAGATGCGAACCCTTTAGTAATTAGATGGGCCACATAGAAGGATTTCATAACTACTTTAGCAATATGATTGTCAAAGGAGAGATTATTATCTACCTGGGTCCCCAGATCTCTTATTACCTCTTCTGTATTAAGGGGGCTGCCACCTATGTGGTAATTCATGGGTGTTTTGTTTTTCCCAAACGGGATGACTATGCACTTTTTGGCATTTAGCTTGAGGCCATGACTTTGACTCCAGTTGTCCATCTCAGTAAGGACCTTTTGGAGGATGTCCGTGTCAGCCGGAGAGTCAGTTATGGTTCCCAGTTTGCAGTCATTGGTAAACTTGGTTAGCCATAGTCCTCCTGTGTTTGCCTGTACTTCTGGGAAGTATATGCCAAACAGTAGGGGTCCCAGGACTGAGCCTTGCAGGGCACCACTTGTGACTGGTTTAGAGTCGGACTTGGAGCCAGCTATTCTTACTGTGTGAGTTCTGTCTGTAAGCCAGTTGGCAACCCATCTTGTGATGTAGGGGTTTATGTTCAGGCTGGTGAGTTTTTCTGTAATACCTGAGTCGGGAATGGTGCCAAAAGCCTTGGCGAGGTCAAGGTAAGCTGTGTGAACCACCTTTCCCTCATCTATGGCCTTGGTGACTGTCTCGAAGAAGTCAACCAGGTTTAGTAGGCATGATCTGCTCTTAACAAAGCCGAACTGGGTCGACTCAAGTGTTTGGATGTTCCCAATGTCTTTGTTAATGAGTTCCGTGATGATGCGCTCCATAGCCTTGAAGACCAGGCTAGTCAGGGTTATGGGGCAATAGTTACCAGGTTCAGTTATGGCCCCTCCTTTGTGGAGAGGAATAACCATTGCTGTGCACCATTCTATGGGCACATAGCCTGTGGAGAGGCTGAGGGTGAACAACGTGTTTAGGTGGGGGGTTAGTTTGTTCTGTAGTTCGTGCAAGACACAGCCTAGGACACCATCTGTTCCCATTGATGCTGTGTTTGTGGCTTTTGAAAGAGCTGTTTTCACCTGTGCGTCTGTGATTTTTGGGACACTACACTTTTCTGGTATTATTGTGGGCCCTTTTGGAGGTGAGAGGGGGGTGAAGTTTGCACTGACTCTATCTGCCAGGATGTTGGCAATATCAGTAGGTTCAGTATATTTTGTTCTGCTTTGCACTAGTTCAGTGCATATCTGTGAGTTGCCACTTAGATTCTTAACATAGCTAAAGAAGGCTTTGTGGTTAGCTTTTGAATCCTTGGCTATTTTTCTTTCAAAGTTAGCCTTGGATGATTTCATGAGGAACCTTAGTTTCTTACTGATACAAATCAGGGATGTCTTTCCTTCTTGTGATTTGCTTTTTTTCCTGAACTAGTTTCCTCCTTCTATTGTATAGCCTGTTTATTGCAGGGGTCCACCAAACTGGTTTCCTTCTCTTAGAGGAGTGAGTCTTGGTTTTGCTAGGGATGGCATGATCCATGCATCCTTGTAGGTGCTCATAGATTGCATTTGTAAAGGTTTCTGCATCTTGGTCAGCATTATCCTTTATCATGTTGGCGGCTGTGAAACTTACCACTTCTGTCTTAAGTAAGGTGAAGTTTGTTTAGAAAAGTTTTTTACTGTAGTTTCCTTAGTTGGGGGTGGTGATGGGGTTTGGACATCCAGAGTGATTAGTTTATGGTCTGATCTAACCAGTGACGGGTTGACCTCTGGTGTGGAACACCTGTCGCCCATGTTGGTGATGACCAGGTCCAATATGTTTTCACCTCTGGTAGGGGAATTTACCATCTGATCCAGATAATTTGAGTTGATGAATTTCAGGAAGTGCTGGGCCTGGGAATTTGTACTCGAGTTGTTTTCCCAGTGAATGGTAGGGTAATTGAAATCACCCAATATCAGGGTGTTCGGTAGGACCTTCATGTTTTCCAGTGTCTCCAGAAAGGTGGAGTGGTGGTCCTGGGTCATGGAGGATGATCTGTAGCAGGCCACAATTTGCATTGCAGATTTGCCCGATGTTAGTTGCACATGGATGATCTCAGAGGTATCATTCTGCGCCACTAACCTGGAGGTGTAGGTATCCTTAATGAATATAGATACTCCCCTCCTTTTGTGTTTTGGTCCATGTTCTGTGGCCGAAACCTGTGGTATGAGTTATAGCCCAGTAGTGATCCTGACAGGCAGCTAACAGTAACCTTCTCCTTGTCCAGCCTAGTGAGTGGGACGTCAGTGTGCCTGACTATAGAGTCACCTATTACTGGTGCGTTAGATATGTTATTTCACCTTAAGGGCTGTGATTGTGTGGCACACTGAGTTTGTGTTTTATGTGTTGACTGGCTTGTGACGGAAAATGCAGGTTGTTTGGGGGTCTGCTTTGAAGGTCTCTGATGCTTTTGCAGGTTTTTATTTAGAGCCTCCGAGTATGACTTTGTGTATCTATGTGTATTTTTTGCCAGTGCTGTTTTAGTAGGTCTGTGTGCGGCTGGAGTTGTGGTGCAAGTGTTAACCTTCTCCTCTTGACTCTGTTCCAGTCTTGGGTGGAGACAGCTTAGCTTCCAGTTTGGATGTATAATAGCATCTCTCGCATATGTTAGTGTTTTGTGGTAGGAGGAGAGGGTTGTCTGTGTACATGAGGCAGTTGTAACATTGCCTCAGGATGCCCAGATTCACCAGCTGGACTGGAGAGTGCACCTGAAGTTGCCCTTTGGTCATGCCTGAATAGTAGGGTAAGCTGCTTAGTCGCTTGGTTGGTGAGTGGTGAATAAAGAGCCTTGCCCTGCTGGGCAATCAGTGTCAGGGTATATTAGTGCTTGCTATTAGGTCTGAGCAAGTGCTGGACTGTAAGATGCTTTTTGAATGCTTACGTTGGGAGTTAGACTAGTTTCCTGGAAAAAACTGAAGAGGAGATTTAGTGGAGCCGGGAATAATTTAACCGTAGCTAACCGGCACTGCCCGGTGCACAAAACCGTGCAAACATGGTTTTTATAGTAGGGAAATGGAAGAGATAGAAATTAGCCCAAAATGGCCAATAAACTACTAACATCTGGGCTGGAACCACTCCTCCAGGGACAGATAGGTTGCTGAAAGCTCCCCTCTCTCACAGGTGAACAGAGAAACTTCCTTCTATCCAAGTAAGATATGGGCAACTCAGAAACTAGTATCACAGCCCTGAATTCAGCACTAGCCAGAAAAATGGACTATACTTGCTTAGAAAGGCGGGAAACAAGGAATTTTTTTTGTTTTGTTTTTTTTTTTTGAAAAGATAAGGCAAAAACAGTAAAAAAATACACTTAAAACAGCTTTAAACTACTACAAACGATCAGAGAAAGCTATCGCACTTTAGCATGTATCCTACAACAGTTAAACAAATTATTTAAACAAAAACAACTTTTTAAAAGTGCAGGCAGTCAAATAAGTACAATATGTGAAAAAAAAAGCTTTTAAATCACAATAAATGCTGGAAAGTCTGCGTTTAGGCGGAAAACAGTTAAGTACAGCAAGAAAGTATAGAAAACTACATACCAAAAATACAGAAAACTGATACTTAATCACTTCAAAGTCTCTCTTCTAAGCTAGAAGGCTTGTATCAGTTTAAGGCTTTCTAGTGCTACCCAGCAGGTTAGTTACAGGAAAGATGGGAAACAAGTGCAGATGTGGTCTTTTAAACTAGAAAGTTGAAAGAGACGGACAAACTGTCCAAATGTTCAATAAACTACAATTTCTTGGCCAATAACCTCTCCTCTCATTGTAGACAGGCTACCTAGTGCTTATCACTCCCACTGATAAGCTAGAAGGCTTTCCTCCAACACAGAAAGGCTTGTGGGGCTCAGAAGTTTACCAACAGTACTGGATGCAGCAACTCTGTATCTGGACTAGGCTAGTTACAGGAAAGGTGGGAAACAAGCGCAAGTGCAGCTTTTAAACCAGAACATTGAAAGAGATGGAAAAAAACTGCCCAAATGGCCAATAACTACAATTTCTGGGCCAGGAACCACTCCTCTTGTGGTAGAGAGGCGACCTAATGCTTACCACTCTCACTGATATGCTAGAAGGCTTCCCACCAACACAGAAAGGCTTGGGGGACTCAGAAGCTTACAAAGAGTCCTGGATACAGCAAAGCTGTACCTTTTTATAGCAAACTATATATATATATATATATATATATATATATATATATATATATATATGGTTTGCTATAAAAATGTGGAAAATCAAAAAAAAATGTCCATATTTTGATCAAATTCTTTTCTGAATTTGGTAATACAAAATTACCAAAATGTCAGAAATGGTAACCATAGAATCAACATTTGAGGGCCAGAAGTTCCAATGGGAAAAGTCTGTGTTACTGGTAACATTTTTGCAGGGGGGCCAGCCCCTCTGCACCCCCACACCCCCTGCATATTATATATTCCAACTCTGAGATAATACTACAGTGAGGAAAAGGGCAATTTTCCCAGTACTCACTGTAGTGTGATCTGTTATTAGAACAGTGAATGTACACTACCATTCATTAATGTGCATTCAAACACAAACATTTTCAGAATGGCATTACAAAAACTGGCAAAGACGCATTCAACCATCCCAGTTTCATATAAGTGCTGTTCCCCATTTTGATAATAAACCTATTTATATTTATATCTTTATATATCTATATACATATAAATAGCTATAGATATATAGATATAGATAGATGTGTGTGTGTGTGTGTGTGTGTGTGTGTGTGTGTGTGTGTGTGTACACACACACACACATATATATATATATATATATATATATATATATATATATATATATATATATATATATATATATATATATATATATATATATATATATATATACACAGAGAGAGAGAGAGAGAGATACATATTTTTGATGCATATGTGTGTTGGAAGCAGAGCTCTGTTGCAAATAAAATACCTTATATTCCTCAACCTGCTTATCTTTTCTGTGATCCTGTTATGTGTTCCACTTCTTGCTATAACCCCTTTCTTACTTTCTTGTACTCCTATTTCAACTTATCTTAATAATCCAAAGATGAGGACATTGTCATGTCTCCATACCACCACTACGTTGGAGTATGTTTTTTTTCATTGCCAGTACTAGTAACAACTCAGACTAGCTCTTGTTGCCACTCTGTCATTCATGGTCTCATGAGTTACATATAATACAGCATAGGATTCAGCTTTGCCTTTCTTCATAGATTCTCACCTCATTCCACTGTGCCTCCTTTATGAAGTTTCATCTTCTCTTCACCTCCATTCCTCTATCTCTGAAGTATAGTTATTTGTTTACTCATGTTATTTCTCTGTATTTCTTTATTGCTATCTATTTGGCAATACTGTTCTATCTGCCTTTGTGGCAGGAGTTCTGCATTGCATTAATGTGTTCTTCTATGAATCCAGCCTCTTGACAACTGGGCCCTTAATTAGCATAAAAATTGAATACCAAATAGCAGATAACTTCCTCATCTGGTAGGATTGTGAGATACTACTCAGAAGCCCATACTCAAAAAATTGAGAGTGATCAAAATGACATAAAAATATAAACATATTATTAACTCTTCAGACTTTAATGAATGATATTGAAAATTTTACCTCACAGAGTCATTCAATTTTCATTCTAAAAAAGGGGGCTGCAATGTGTTGGTCCTCTCTCTTTAAATTATTGGTGCCACCAGTATGTTGATCATATAGTCTGGTTTCCCTTCTGTTAAACATCTTCAAAATCATGTGTGATGGGGGCAAGATTTCGCAAAATCATATGAAGGGGTAAATCAAGCCTGAAAATTGGAACCCACCTCCAAAAGTAAATACATCACTTGTTTTGTCAGTTTGTAATATCTGTTTAAATCTTTTTCCATTTTTCCAGCCTTTTGTTATTTGAGCTGATATAATCCTTCAATATTTTATTTATTTTAAACCGCTCTGGCTACATTTGATTTATTTTAACTGGAAGCCATCTCTTGTACTAATGCTGGAGCTTAAACTGATTTTTGCTGAGCTGCTGCAGGGTTCTTCCCACTCAATGTTTTCTCTTCACCTTTTCTAGCTGATGTTCTTTCAGGCTCTCCACTTTTCTTCTTTGCTGAAATCCAAGCAGTGTATTTACTAGCCAGTAACTGCATTTTACTAAAACTGTGAGAAAAAACTGGCCCATATCTATCAGTTTCTTTTTTTCCACAATGGAAAAGCTGAAATTAAGGTGTTGATCAGTGTGCAGCCATTTTGGAAAGCCTCCAAAAAGTAGGTCTATCATACGAAGGTATAAATCACGGGTTCAGGCGCCTAGGCAGAGAGACATTTCCCTGTAGTCCATTTGACTGGGGACACATGGCTGAAGTGACATTCAGCTGCAGAGAAATATGTCTGGAGAAGCAGACACTGCCATGCTCACAGCTTTAATAGCCAAATGCATGGTGGCAGAAGAAGCAATGAGTGTTGTGCTCAGTGTACAGTACATACTTATATAACTACAACATGTAGAAATGTGCTACAGCATGGAGGAAATCCTGCAGGCTACTGTAGTCACAGTTATGCTCCAGTATGCATTTTAGGTAATGTTCCCTAGACACTGTGAATGGGATAGTGGTCCACACACTCTAATTATAAAGGCACTGCCGTTGTGCACTGCAATTTTACTGCCACTGCCATGCCCTCTGGCCAGCCTGCTGCTGATGCCTGCCATATTGCCTGCTGTCTCATGTTCGGGGACCATGGACATTGTTTTCCTGTGCATTTGGTTATTAAAGCTGTGGGCACGGCAGTGTATGCTTCTCTGCAAACAGCCATATTTCTCAGCAGCTGAATGTTACATCAGCCATGGAACCCATAAATCACACCTGAACATAGTTGCGTACCTCCAAAATAGGTACATTTAAGAGATCTGAATATGTCAAAGACATGGAAGGAGCAAGGCTGGAAATTATATCAATATTTTGTATGTGTGGCTCCCATAATAGGTACATTTGCATAATCTCTATAAAGACATGGTCAAAGGAGATCACCCAGACTGGAAGATATTGATGTGTGAATACTCTTTTGTAACACATAGTTTTAAGGCTGTGGACAATAGCTCTCTGCTGGACACTAGAAGGACACATGGGATGTAGATAAAGATAAATCTAGGGAAAAAAAATAAATAATAGAAGCATATTAGAGATAGAGTCAGCTGAGAAAAGGAAAGAGAAACAAAAGACCGCAAAGAAAAAAGTGGAGAAACAAATGAAAAACTGAAAAAAAATGGAACATGAGATATGAGTTGAGAAAGATAAGCAAGAAGGTATAAATAATCTACCAAAGGAGGGGAAAACAAAGCATGAATGTAAAAAAAAAAATCAGACTATATTGTTGCAGTGCTACTAATGCAAATAATCTAACTAAAATAACTTTGTCATTGCTTTCTGTTTCCGCTCTGTTCTACGATTTAAAGGGACATTGTAAGCTTTTACTGTACCATATAAATACACTAATAAACTTTCTAGAGTACTATGAATTTATTTCCTGAATTTCCCCTAAGCCAAAATATATTTAAGAAGTTATATAAAACCAGGTCATCTTTGTGTGTCTACTAAAAATGAAAGCACAGTATGAGTATAAACTAATGGTCCATTTGTGATTTTTTTTTATACAGCATTTGGTTTTCAGCGATTTGTTTATTTAATATATTTAGCATAGTCCTTAACATAATAGCATTCACATTGCACTATATGCTTACTTTGCTAGATAAAGAAAAATAATCCAAAGAAAATATTGATAAAAATTAGTAGAAATAGCAAAGGGCTCATTATACCTCAAGTTGGTTGACAGGTGCTGCAGCTGCACAGAAGGAGGTATGTAACTTAATGAATGAATGAAGCATTGTAATGATGCCATAGTTGGAAATAAAACTAATACTGTGATGAAAGGCCAGAAGGGATTTCAATATCTGCTTATCTTTGCTAGTTTTCTTTGGATGGATTTTGCTTGCCATTGTTATACAAAGGAAGTAGAAAGCTCAAGCTGCCAAATTTATTGAAGAACATTAGAATGTTAGCCAACTGTTAGATTCTCTGATGGTCTGTGGAGAAGCATTACATTTCATATGCTAGATAGAAATGGGCAGATTAAGTAGTTATGGAGTTGGTTAGCCAATTATAGTATCACAAAGATGAGGCAATAGTTATAGTCAAAACAGTTAAAACCATGTGGAGAGAGAGAGAGAGTGGTAGGCAATGATGGGGATGATTACTGTGCCCAAAAGCAAATCAGCAGTCCTATTTTAGGCTCCCTATTGAAATGTCAGCACTTGAAAAGATGAGTGTCAAAAAGCTGGAAAAAAAAAGCCAAAAACACAGGACAAGAGCAAATTTTAAAAATCGTGCTTTTCCTTAAAATTTATTTTTGCAAGGGGGGTAATCATCCCCCTGCACCCACCCCACACACAGCTGAACTTATATATACCAACTCTGAGATCATCAAACCTCCAAGAAAAGTGAATACTAAGATAAATGGCATCTCAGACACCACACAAATACAGAACAATCCACCACACGACACCGACACACTGACACGACCGAAACCACACACCGACAGTCCATAAATAAATAAACCGGTATACAAACCAACGAACAAACCCTAAAAAAACCACACCCCCATTCCACAAACCACACCACACACAAGCCCAACACAAAAACAACACACCCACACACAAAACCACACCCCACACTAACCCTTCCCAAACCCCAACTAAACCCCTGGTCTACTATCGTCCCACACCCTACCTTTACTTGTCCCCTAACCCTAACCTAACTCATGGCCCCCCTCGCTAACCTAACCCTAACGCCTTAACCCCCCCCTACTCCCCTTCCCTTAACCACCACTCACTTAACTCGCCCACACACCCTCAATCCATCCGTCTTACCTGCTTACCACACCTCACGTCCGTCACTACCGGTACTCCCACAGCCTTTCCGCATCTCGGCATCCATGTCGTTATGGTGTTGTCATGGTCGTCCGGGTATCTCGTTGTGTGCGATGTCAACGTTCGATTTTACTCTTAGTCTTCTCCGATCTTCTGGAGCTCCCGTTGTGATTGTCGGTCTCTCTCCGTCGTATCTAAGTCAGGTAGAACCATATATATATATATATATATATATATATATATATATATATATATATATAAAAATAATCTTTCAGTTATTCAGTCTCCTTGTTTCAGGACTCACTCTAGTGGGTCCTGACATTTCAGATGGTTACCCCTATATATACTTGAGGCATTTTGCTTTGAAGTGGTATGGCTAAGTTATTAAAGAGTGAAAGAAATACATGAAGCAGGGTAGAAAACTTGAGCTAACTATGGAGACACTAGCTTCGGCTTTTTGGAAAGAGTTTTCTCTGTGCAGTTTGCCCAGAGAGGGATGTGGGCACATTTGCAAAATACCTTGATAAAATTGACCATCTGGTTACAAAAAATAATATGCTGATAAATACATCAAAACTAAGCACGTGATTCAGGAGACATAAACTGAAGGATGAGAATTTAATATAGTACATATTGATGTTAACTGTGGATTCACCTTGACTTCAGAGACCTTAAAGTTAGCAAGAAGAGAATAGATGGGAATGCTTAAATGTATAATTAAACAATGTTGTGCCCTGTACTATAAATAATTTCAGATAAATTGCCTGAATGGCTTATTGCTGATAGAGCTTAATTCATATATAGTTAAGTTGCCTGTAGTAGATTATGTCTACTCATTATGATAAGTTATCTGAAATCAGAGGTATACCTGTTGTTAATTGTAAATGTTGCCTGCTTGACTTTTACATTTTTTTCTCAATTATTATGTTTATTATTCCAGTTTTAACATTTTTGCTTTTACATTTGAAAATTTAATCCGATAGATTTCATTAAAAATAATGGAATGAGCTTCTTTCTTAGAGATAAACTGTCACTCTGTGAATGAAGTACTTGTTGGCATTTTAAGGACCACAACTATCATGTTCTGAACAGCAAAACTGCCAATACAAATAATATGAATATATACTAAGTCTTAGACTACTCACCCTAATTAGTGATGACGCAATCTCAGAGTTAGTATATTGAGGTTGTAAAGGTAGTAGTTGACACCCATGCATAAGGGGGTTCAGTGGGTAAGTTCCCATACAAAAATGAAGTACTGGTCTACAATGAGTTTTGAGTTTCAGAGGAGTTTTGTTTGAAGCATTGCTTATTTTTCAGTCTTTCGGGGTTGCAATTTTGGATGTCACATTTGCAATAGGGAGTTTTTAGGATGTCATTATATATGGGTTCAATATTGAAATAATGCTGTTATAAGGAGAATGACTATCATTTATACAAACTTCTTAAACAGTTTTTGTTAGATTGATACATCTCATGAAGTAAGCTTTTCATATGTCACAGCCATTTTGACAACTCTTAAAAATATTATTATGACAAGAGAGGCAATGGTTTACATATAGACCACTGTCTTATCAGTTATATGGATGCCACACTCAGCAGACTGGATAAGAATAGGATGTTTGTACCGAGCTGAACTGAGGTGGGCTACCAGCCACAACTGTGAGCTGAGATACCAGATGACTAGAGGCTTCTGAGCTTTTTTTTTTTTTTTGCTTATTTATAATATTTACTGCACTTTTTTATTGCCTGCTGCCTACTTTTATACTGTATTTATTTACTGTCTACTAAACTACACTGTTATGCTACAATTGCCTGCTACACTGTGCCTGTAAAATTGAATTTTATTGCTATTTTCACTGTATAGCAGGCTGTCTTGTTGTTTCCTCTGTTTGTTAAGTATTTACTGGTATTTTTTCACTGTTTCAAAGCTATCTGTTCTGCCTGCTCTGGTTTTCCCACCAAGCAGTACTTAATTAGCTGATTGGATAACTGTTTAAATAATTCTTTAGAGCCTCCGCCTCCTGGTTGATTTTCTGCTGTTTTAATTTTTTTTTTGTTTTTTTTTTTTTAGTATCGCACTGCTAATTTTCTGCTTTGTTCAATATTCTCTAGTGTTTCCCACAGAAACTAAGGTAGCTAGAAGCTGTAACATAGTCCAGATCCAGGCCTGCTGCTTCTGGAACTGTTTGTAGTGGTTTGTTTGTTCCGAGCACAATTTCCAGGCCATCTTGGATTAGCAGGGGCATATCTGCACTTTTGTGAGAGAATTGTGTTTGATTGGCACCTGAGTGGCAAAGGGGGGCTTTTCAAGGCTTAAAATAAGCATCTTCATTGGTCCTTTTGAATTTTATTAGAAATTTTTTTCAAGTTTTAGCTTTTGGTATTTAGGCCCTGCATATCGCACACTACCGCACAATTGTGTGCCAAAGCCGGACAGCTAAATTCAACAAATTTTCCCTTAAAAGACAGGCAGAAATATCCATTCACAGAACTCCTTTGGGATCATTTCCAAAAAGCCACCCCTAGTGACAACAGTCTTCAACCTAGCATTATGGACAGTTGAACTACTCTTGTTTCTCCTGCCAACCTTGTTGACTTGGGTCTCTTGAGGCAGTGTTGCAATTGCATCATGTACACAGACAACCCTCTTACTAATAACATAGGCTAGTACAGAGTGTATGAGATGTATTTACACAAGAATCTAAAATCCAGGCTCTCTCTCACTCAAAACAGTAACACAGAGTAGGCTGTCAACTCATCCACCACTACATATTCACATAGTACCACTACTCTTACACATACCACTTCATATATATATATATATATATATATATATATATATATATATATATATATATATATATATATATAGTATACATCAAACATGTAAATCCACATATGCCGAGGTTCTTTCAAAAAACTTACAGAAACACCAGAGACATCCAAAACACATCTGCTACAGCTTACACATTCTCCACAGTACCCATGACACATAGTAACACCAGTGTCTCACTTACCAAACCCGTAAGGCATAACACTCAAAAAACAAGTTTTCTTGTCATTAGAGACTCAATAGTGAGACACAGGGATGTCCCACTCACCAGCTTGGGCAAGGAGAAAGTCACAGTCAGCTGCCTATCCTGTGCATGGATTCACCAAATCATGCAGGCACTCATGTCTCAGCCTAAGGACCATTATGATTCTGTCATAGGTCATGTTGGTGTGAATGATCTAAGATGTACCTCAATGGACTATGTGAAGAGAGACATGGTTTAGCTCAGTGAGTATGTGTCCCAGGCAGATATCTCCCTAGCCTTGAGCAACATACTACCCTCAACTAGAATGATGCCACAGTATAAACAAAAAACTGAATGATTTCAATAATTGACTTCGTTTTTGGTGGCATACCAAGGGGAAGTAGTTCTTGCCTGCCTGGGAAGCCATGGTCAACAAACTTTGCTGCTTTGCCAGAGGCTGTTTGCACCTGGCACCCCTATGCTTTCAGCTGTGGGCAAAGGCTTTTAGCTGCAGGCAAAAGCTTTTATCTCCCCCATATTGCCTTTTTTTAGGCAAGGTCTTGAAAACAACATTACCATTGTGAAATTAACCAATCAGAACAAAATGTGGGTCATGCTGCTAAATTCTAGGAGCTTAAACCAAAAACTGCACTCCCTGGAAGCACTTCTATCACTAGAAGATGTAGATGTCTGTGCAGTCACAGAAACCTTGTTTAAGGCCTCAGAGAGTACATTGGCCCTGCAAGGCTACAATGCCTTCCACACCTTTAGACTGCAAAAGGAACATGTGAAAACCAAAGGAGGCAGTGTTTCAATGTATATTAGAGATAAATTCACCTTATGTCTAGTTAGACTGGACAACTCCGTGGAGTTACTCCAGGTCCAGGGGTTATAGTGGGTAATACCCCCATTCAAGTCCTCACCAGTTATAGATCCCTATCCATGCATCACGACACCCATGAAGCCTACTTAACGAAACTGAAGACAATCCAAATTTTACTGAATACAGTGGTTATGGTGGATTTCAATTATACCACCATCAACTGGGAAATCTACTCTAGCCCAAACTTGCTAGCGCAAAAGTTCCTTAACTTTGTGATTTCAAATGCCCTTGAGCAAATTGTCCACACCCCAACAAAAGGAACAGACATTCTAGATCTGGTCCTCACCAACATGTCAAACAGGTGCACTACTGCAACTGTTGGACCCTCATTATACCACAATCAGTCATCTTTGAACTGACACCAACACCAGAACTCACAATTGGAGAAATGAGATTAAAAAACTTCACCAAAGCAAACTATACCCTCCTAGGTGAAGGTATGAAAGCAATCCAAGCCCCACCCCAAGCTGAAAGTGGTAACTACACCAAAGCTAACACTACAGCCCTGTACAATCACTTGCATAAGTGCATAAACCTGGCTGTTCCAGATAGAATCAAAGCCAGAGCCCCAAGTAAAATCAAGCTGCCATGGTGGGCTTCCAGTGTCAACAAACTCTACAATAAATGCAAAAAGCTGTTGTCCAAGAAAAGACAAGGACCCAACAGTGGGAACGCACTCTCCTCAGCCTTAACAGGCAAATAAGACAACTTGTCAAATCATCTAAGAGCTCCTTTGAGAAAGACCTAGCAAGTACTGCCAAGGATAACCATAAGGCCTTTTGCAGCTATGTATGTGACCTAAATGGTAGGACCCAAGCATGTGCAGAACTGGATGCCAATGGTATCACACACACTGACCCCACAGAGATAGTGAACCTGACAGAACTGTTTCTTTCTGAAATTGCTGTTCCTTGTTTGCTGTACCATAGACTAGATTCAGGCATCCAGAATCTAGCTTTGTTTGTATAAATAAAGCACTTATACAGGCCATTTTCTTGGAGAAGGCTCCCCTGCACACTAGTGGCAGGAGTGTGCAGTTAGGACTTGTCTGATTGAAGACTGCTGGAACAGGGCTCAGTTTTGAGCTTTTTTACTGGTTAATTGGGTAATTTGTTTAAATCAGTTTGCTCATTTTCTGTTATATAAAAAAATGCACTTTATTCATCTGCTTTTACTGTATTTGTGTTTCTTCCTACTTTATTACTTTATTTTGCTTTTGCTGATTGTTCTTAAAAGTACTTAATTGTATGTATTCTGCTGCATTTATTACTGCTTGTTAGTAGCCTGATAAAATTGTAACTGCTATTCTAAGTCTTTGGTTGAAGCTCTTGAGCTTTAGACCAGTTGTTTTACATTAAGAAGGTTTGTGGTCTGCACTATTGTGGCAGGACGGTAGCTTACATCCTTCCTGCTGATTGAAGACTGTTATTTTAAAAGTGTATTAGTTCTGGTTTAAGCAATTGGGCTTCAGGCCAGTTATTTTACATTACGAAGGTATGGTCTGCACTGTTGTGGGAGGAGTGGGTAGATTCTGCCCTTCTGAGCTGGGAGTTTCTGGTTAAAGGCTTATTGTGCCTGCTTATTTGAACTGTTTCTTTCTGAAATTGGTACGCCATGTTTGCTGTAGCATAGACTAAATTCAGACCTGCTGAATCTAGCTATGTTTGTATAACTTGAGCACTAATCCAGACCATCTTTTTTTGGAGAAGGTTCCGCTGCACCCTACTGGCAGGAGTGTGCATTTAGAACTTGTCTGATCGAAGACTGCTAGAACGGGCTCAGTTTTTAGCTTTTTATTGGTTAATTGGTTAATCTGTTTAAATCAGTTTGCTCATTTGCTACTGTTATATTAAAAAAAAAAAAAAAAAAAAAACACTTTATGCATTGATGCTTAGCTAGGGTTAAACTATTCCTGGGAGCCATAAAGTCTGCTCTTCAAATTTTCCCTTAGAACTAGCCAGTTTTTTAGTTCTAGCACTCAGATCTGTTTCTTTGAGTTCAACACTTGTTCAGAACTCATTGCAAGCACTAAATTAGCTACAAATTACTACAGCATTCAACTTTCCTCACCTGTCTAGAGGAAAATAGTTTTTAGTACTTAATAAATAAGCACCTATCCAGGCAAGTCTAAGGGTCAGCTCCCGGTGTTTTCTCTAGTCTACCTGATGAATCTGGGCATCTTGGGGCAATGCAGCCATTGCCTCATGTACACAGACAACCCTCTCCTCCTACCACCCAACACTACAGCCTGTGAGAGATGCACTTATATAGCCAAACTGGAAGCAAAGCTCTCTTCACTCAAGACTGAACTAGACAGTCAAGAGGAAAAGGCAAGCACTTGCACCACACTACACTCATCACATAGTCCCTCAAAACCTACACCACCAAAACACACACATAGAAACACAAAACACACACCTACATTTGCGGAGGCTCTCAATAAAAATCTGCTCAAACAACAGAAACCTCCAAAGCAGAAACACAAACAATATCCACCCCCACAACACAATCCAAATGACACATAGCACACAAACTCAGTGTGCCACTCAACCACAGCCCATAAGACATAACAACGTACCCAACACTCTAGTCATAGGTGACTCTATAGTCAGGCACACTGATGTTCCACTCACCAGGCTAAACAATGAGAAAGCTACTGTTAGATGCCTGTCAGGTGCCAGGATCTGCCACATAATGCATTCACTCAGGTCATGACACAAAAAGTACAAATATGACTCTGTCATTGTCCATGTTGGTGTGAATGACCTGAGATGCACCTCCCTGGTCTACATGAAAAGAAACATGGAGGAGCTCTCCAATCCTGTAACCCAGGCAGGTATGACTTTAGACCTGAGTAGCATCCTGCCATCACCCAGAATGATACCACAGTACAAGGACAAAATGATTGACTTCAACAATTGGCTAAGCTTCTAGTGTCATTCTAAGGGGCTCCAGTATCTGTCTGCCTGGGATGACATGATTAACAGATCATGATGCTTTGCCAGTGATGGAGTGCATCTGTCGCCTTTGGGATTCCAGATACTGGATAAGGCTCTTGCCACCCCTATAGTGCCTTTTTTAGGCAAAGTTCAAAGGACAAATTCACCACCATAACAGGTACAAGCAAGCAAAATCTGAGAGTAATGCTACTCAATGCTAGATGTCTAAACCTCAAAATGCATTCACTTGAGCTACTCCTTAAAATAGATAACATCAACATTTGTGCAGTGACAGAGACCTGGTTCAAGGCTCCAAAGAGCACACCTGCATTACCAGGCTATAATTCATACCACACTTTTCGGCCACCTAACCTGGACCGAAACACTAAAGGCAGTGGCATGTCCATATTCATTAAGGATATCCACACCTCCAGGCAAGTTGTTCAGCATAATGCATCCAAGTTATCCAAGTGCAACTAACTCTGGGAAAGACCACAATCCAAATTGTAACTTGCTACAGATACCCCCACCATGCCCCAGGATTCCCACACCTCATTTCTTGATACACTGGAAAATATTAGGGTACAACCCAACACCCTAATAATGGGCGATTTCAACAACCCCACCATTAACTGGAAAAATTACTCATGTACCAACTCTTTTGCCCAACGTTGTCTGGAATTCATAAATTCCAACCCCTTGGATCAACTTATCCACACCCCCATGAGGGGTAGCAATATCCTACACCTGGTCATTACCAACATGGGTGACCGGTGTTCCACACCAGAGATCAATTCCTTGATGGTCAGATCTGACCACAAGCTAATTACTCTAGACATCCAAATCCAGCCCCCACCCCTCATTAGGGAAACCACTGTAAAAATTTCTCCAAAGCCAACTTCACGCTTCTTAAGACAAAAGTGGCAAACTTCACGACACCCATGCAGATGGACAATAGAAGTAAGACTGCTGAATCCTATACAAATGCACTTTATAGGCACTTACATGGAGTGCATGGATCGTGCTATCCCTAACAGAACCAAGATGTTATCCACCAAAAAAAGGAAGCAAATCTGGTGGTCCCCTGCCATAAACAAACTCTACAACAGAAGAAAGAAACTGTTGCAAAAAAAGAGTAAAATCCCATGACTGGAGGAACTCCCAGGTCAGCCTCAGTAAGAAGCTGAGATCCCTCATAAAATCCTCCAAACCTAGTTACGAAAACAAAATCGCCACTGATTCTAAAGACAACCACGAAGCATTCTATAGCTATGTCAAGAATCTCAATGGCAACACTCAGATCTGCTCTGAGTTACATCACAATGGCACTAAATATATAGAACCAAATGATATTACCAACATCCTGGCAGATAGGTTCAGTGCTAACTTTACCCCCCTCTCACCCCCTAAAGGACCCATCTCTATACCTGAAGAATGCAAAGTTCCTGTAATCACAGCTGCACAGGTAAAATACACACTCTCCAAAACCAAGAACACAGCATCCATGGGACCTGACAACATCCCAGGTTGCATTCTACATGAACTACAGAATGAACATTGACCCCACCTTAGTACCATGTTCAATCATAGCCTCACCTCAGGCTTTGTGTCCACTGAATGGCACACAGCGATGGTTATCCCAACCTAAAAAGGGGGAGCCACCACGGACCCCCAGGAACTACCGCCCACTTAGCCTAATGAGCCTGGTCTACAAGGCCGTGGAACATATCATCATGGAACTTATAAACAAAGACATTGGTAATCTCCAAACTCTGGACCCCACACAGTTTGGGTTTGTAAAAGGCAGATCATATCTCCTAAACCTGATATACTTCTTTGAAGCACTCACCAAAGCCGTAGATGAGGGTAAGGTGGTTCACACAGCTTATCTAGATCTCACCAAGGCTTTTGACCACCATCCCCCACTCTGGATTTATAGATAAACTCACTAAACTAAGTATAAATCCCTATGTCACAAGATGGGTTTCCAACTGGCTCACTGACAGAACCCACACTGTGAAAGTAGCATACTCCAAATCCAACTTAGACCAGTGACAAGTGGAGTACCACAGGGTTCAGTCCTGGGTCCTCTCCAGTTTGGTATCTACTTTTCTGAAGTACAGGCTAACTCAGAAGGTCTTTGGCTAATGAAGTTCACAGATATCTGCAAACTAGGAGCCATAATCGAAAGTCCTAACAATGTGGACATCCTACAAAACGGGCTCACTGAGACAGATTCCTGCTGTCAAAGCCATGGCCTCAAGCTCAATGCCTAAAAGTGCATTGTCATCCCCTTTGGTAAAAACTCTGTACCCATGAGCTACCACATAGGTGGTAGTCTACTTAACACTGAAAGTGTGATAAAGGACCTTGGGACACAGGTGGACAATAGCCTCTCCTTTGATAATCACACTGCCACAGTAGTCAGGAAATCCTTCTACATGGAACACCTTATCACAAAAGGATACTCATTCAGGAAAAAAGAGGTCATTGTTCCCTTCTACTCGTCACTCATTAGACCCATTATAGAATACAATGCCCCTTTTGGTATGTTTCCTCACAAGACTTCTACAACAACTGGAAAGGTTGCAGAAATACCTCACAAAGAAGATTACCAGCCTCAAACAGATACCCTTCGCAGACCGTCTCAAAAAACTCCAGCTTTACTCCGTCCCATATCGCCTACTCAGAGGCAATCTCTGCCTAACATACAAAGCTATGTCAAACCCAGAGCTGTTGGACATGTTCCACTTAAAAAAATCCCAATCCCTCCAAGCTACACACTCTAGGGACCTAAACCTTGTCAAAACAATAAACAGAACATGCTGGAGGGATAGATTCCTGTCCCAGAGACTTCCCATACTCTGGAACAAACTACCTATCTATATCAAACAAAGCTCCTCATTAGCACTCTTCAAGGGAAATAGGAAATTCACCCTGGGGATCACCTCTGTGGCTCTGCTCGACAGGGGAACAGGAGAATAATTTTCTTGGGTGGTGAAAGCCAGGGCACCTTTTTGGCTAGGCTTATATAGGCCCTAGGGCCAATAGCCTAGTACCTACCTATGAACCTATGAACAATGTTCCTTCACACTATTAAATCAATAACAATACCTTAAGTACCCATGAAGTGGTAAGGGACCTGGGATCACAGGCTGACCAATACCTTAAGCTTAAACCACACTTCGATGAAAATCAGTATCACAAACCATGTACCAACAAACCAATGACACCTTCTTCCTTTCAATAAATAGAAGTCTGCTTATTCCACAATGAAGTAGATAGCAATGAATTCCATCATAAAATCTCCTAGTGCCTCGGCCATAACAGCCTTTACAGAGTAAAATACAAACACTGAATGCTTCCTATTTATAACACAGTCAATTCCATCAATCACACCAATTGCACAAAATAAAAATCTCTTAAAGCTAAAACAATCATTAAATAAAACTTTGCCAGTTACATTCTTTATTTAGCCCATTAGGCTGCATTGTATTATATTTAATAATAAATATTGATTCCATTTTCCTTAATGAATGCTTAAGCATATCTTCACTGGCAAATTGTAATGAAACCTGTTCCAAAACTGTCACTTTTAAACTACTTGTATTACCTAAATGTACTCTATTAAAATGATCTGCTACAGGGCTTATAATTTTGTTATTTTGTTATGTCCCTGACATGCTCTTTTATTCTTTCACTTAGGCTTCTTTTACTTTCCCCAATATAAAAACAATCGCAGGAACATTTGATAGCATAAACTATTCCCTTAATTATACAGGAAAAACTATCCTGCGATTCAAACATTTTGCAATGTATTCCTGTGGCACCTGGTCCATGAAAAATTTTTTGAAAGGATTTTGCATTACTGGGTCTAGGTAATGTGGGATATTCCTGGTCCATAAATTCCTCTTTCTTCACAGAGACGCCCCACTTTCCGCTGAATGAAAACTGCAGTTCTTCCATTGACCATGTGTTTCCTGGTTTTGAAAACTGACACTGCGACGTTTAGATTGCTGATTGGATGACAGAATAAACACCTTCTTCCACTCGTAGTCCCTCAGATCTCTCTGTAGTTTATTCTTCTTTCTATGTATCAGTTCTTTCTCATAAGTAGTTAGACGGTCATTAATACAAGCCAAAAAAGATTCCAATGCTGAATTTGATGTTGTTTTAATCACCTCCTCACACATTCTCCTGGTTTCCTCTTATATTTTATTTCTTTTAAAATTATCTCTGTCAATCAGTATGGATACCCATTCCATACTGCATTGATGTGCTGCAGCAATCCACCTTTCATGAAACCCCTGCTCTTGTTCTTCTGATAGTTCAAATGGGGCAGAGGGGCTTTTAATGGCTTGAAGTCCCCGTGGTGTTATTTGCAGTTTCTGATATCTTTGTAAGCTATTAAGATTGTAAAAAGTAGCTGTTTCCTTAAATATCAACTCCTCCAATTGAGAACACAGTTCCTGTGCTGCTGGATAGGAAGACAGTTCTGTTTTCTTGCCTATCATGGCAAAAGGGTTAGTTGTTGTACGAAATCTAGATTCTTCCCATTTCTTTAATGCATTCATTTGCGTATTCAACTGATGTTTGGGAATGCCATTATTTTGCTGTGTCAATGCTTCATTATCATTTATAACTGCAGTCTTTGGCTCAGAGTGTAAATAAGTAAGTCCATTTCTCTGAGTAAATTCCATCCCTGTTTTACGAAAAATACGGGGCAGAGAAGAAAATGAGTCACTGGTCATTGCTAAAGCTAAAACCACACTTCGATGAAAATCAGTATCACAAACCATGTACCAACAAACCAATGACACCTTCTTCCTTTCAATAAATAGAAGTCTGCTTATTCCACAATGAAGTAGATAGCAATGAATTCCACCATAACATCTCCTAGCACCTCGGCCATAACAGCCTTTACAGAGTAAAATACAAACACTGAATGCTTCCTGTTTATAACACAGTCAATTCCAATTAATCAATCACACCAATTGCACAAAGTAAAAATCTCTTAAAGCTAAAACAATCATTAAATAAAACTTTGCCAGTTAAATTCCCAATCCCTCCGAGTTACACGCTCTAGGGACCTAAACCTTGTCACCATAATAAACAGAACATGCTGGAGGGATAGATTCCTGTCCCAGAGACTTCCCATACTCTGGAACAAACTACCTATCTATATCAAACAAAGCTCCTCATTAGCACTCTTCAAGGGAAATAGGAAATTCACCCTGGGGATCACCTCTATGGCTCTGCTCGACAGGGGTACAGGAGAATAATTTTCTTGGGTGGTGAAAGCCAGGGTACCTTTTTGGCTAGGCTTATATTGGCCCTAGAGCCAATAGCCTAGTACCTACCTATGAACCTATGAACAATGTTCCTTCACACTATTAAATCAATAACAATGCCTTAAGTACCCATGAAGTGGTAAGGGACCTGGGATGACAGGCTGACCGATAACTTAACTTTGACCACCATGTGTCTACTATTGTAAGGAAAGCTTTCCATGCAGCTCACTTGGTTAGTAAAGGGATTGCCTTAAGAATAAAAGAAGTTATAACCCCCCTATACTAGGCACTTATTCATCCCATAATTGAGTATAACATCCCATTCAGCATCTACAGCAATTAGAGAGACCTCAGAGTTCTAACAAAGGAGCTCAAGGGCCTCCAGCATGTGCCTTACATGGAGTGACTAAAATTCATGTCACTATACTTCGTATTATATAGACTTCTTAAGGGAGACTTATGTCTGGCCTACAGAGCAACCCAAGACCCAAACCTAATGAGCTTACTGCATATCCATAAATCAAATGGGTCTAGTACTACCCATTCCAGGACTTAATATGGCCTGCGACATAAATAGGACATGCTGGAAGGACAGATTTATCTCTCAGTGACTGCCATGTCTTTAGAACAAACTACCAATTCATGTGAAACAGATCACCTCTATGATACTGTTCAAGAGGAACCTGGATAAGTGGATGGGGCACCGTAAATTCTTACTGGGGATAGCACCCACAACCCTCCTGGATATGAGAAGTCATCACTAAATGCAATCTTCAGTATTGACTAATACCTCTATGGTATTACATTGGGTTGAAATGGCTAGGCTTAAAATGCCCTCTGGGTCGATAGCTTAGTAATCTCCTATGATCCTATGATTACAATGTCTATCTGGAGCCATAATCTAGAATGTAACAATGGCTCTTAGAATCCTTCTTCCTAACAAACATGATTATGTACACAGAGTGGTTCATGTAAGGGTGAAAGAGCTTAGATGCCATACCCAGAGGGACATGCACATCCAGATTGTGGGGGGATGCCCTTAATTTCTTCTCAAATGTTTGCTCCATCCAGTAATTGGATATTGTTTGGAAAAGTTCTAAGTTAATAATACAAGCATTTAAAAAGTGTTTCTAACTTAGGACATTTCCCCTCATTATTTTCTTGCTTTGTCCCTAAATTTGGAGGTAAACGTTTTGAAGTGTGATGCAGAAGGATATGACTAGTCTTACTATGCTTTGGATATGACTAGTCTTACTATGCTTTTGTCCAAGGCAGGAAGGGCACTGGTCTTATCTGCTCTTTGCCATCACTTGAATATTAATGTGATTCAAAGAAAAGATACTTGTGTTTAGTAATTTGTTATAAAGATGGTGTCAATCTAGGGAGATCCAGTATGTGTCAGCCTGGGTCAAGATGTCTGGCAAGCTTATCTGCTTTTCCAGAGACAGTTTTCAGTATTTTTTATTCTGGATAAAACCTTTGCCTTTTTAGATATAGTCCATTTGCTGGATATTTCAACCTAATAAAGTCAAATTAGGAATGTGTTAAGGTGGCTGTACTCAGTGGCATGGTTCTTAATAAAAATGCTGAGACCTGAGCATGCCCCCTAATATAAATGTAGTTACATATGTGAAATGACAGAAAAATGGTCTCAAAGCAATGAAACACTCCCTGTATCCCTAGATTTATGATCTATCATGTGTTTAGGCCTACAGGCAATTGGTAGAAAGATTCAGCATTTGTCAAACATATCATCACCTTACAACTGATAAGTCAGATGCTAAATTTGAACACTTTGATGTCTGAATCATCCTATTCAGGATTAATTACCTTTTCATAACTAGATATAGTGACCTTTTTTATTTAAAAGGGGTCTATGTCAAAGGATCGCATGGATAAATCATCAAAACCCATATGGTCAAGACCATATGATCAACAATTCGGTCCGTAGAAAAAAAAATTCAAAGCCAAACAACACCCGCATGCAACAAAAACAATGCTTTTATGGAGGGACAAGCACCCTGCAACTCCCACATCCCCTGATAATTGTATAGTCCAATTTGAAGGTCACACTACAGTGGGGAAAAGGGCAAATTTCCTGATCCCTACTGTAACTCGATCTCAGACAGAATGGCTCAAAGGAGTGAATTGTTGATCACATGGTCTTGACCATATGGATTTCGACAATTTGTCCATTCGATCTTTTAAAATAGACCAATTTAAAAGTGATTATATGTTCCTTACAAATATCTCATTGTTTAGGGACTTCTCAAATGCAAGCCTTCTTCAATTTCTTTATGATCTAAATAAATTTTGTTGGAATCCTCCTCTGATGACCCCATTGCTAAGACTAACACCCATACCTCTGACTTCTTTTCCCATATAAATAGGTGTATTGATAAGACATTCTCTATCTGCATTAGATAAAATAAAAAAAATAAATAAATAACAGCAACCTCCCTGTGGTGTCATACCAAAAAAAAAAGGAGCATGACAAATAGAATAAAATTGCTTAATGCTTATAAACGATTTTAAGAAAACACCTATGTAAGCTAACAAATAATTTAGTGGTACATTAAGAAACGCAGCGGTGAATATGAACTTAAAATTGCCACAGAAAAAAATGCATGCATTTCCTTTACTAATATCCTGACAAATGCAGTGCAAGATTTCATAGGTTCATAGGTATTTAGTAGGCTAACAACCACCATGCCATTTATAAGCCTAGTCAGGCACTCCAACCCAATTATTTGTCTATATATCATGTGCATTTTATTCAACACACTGTTATAACTCCTCCATAGATTCCACAGCACCAGCAATTCTACATAATTGCTGTGGAACAAGTACTTGTATCCCTCTTAAAAGCCATGAACACCTCACCCATGGTCCCTAATAACACAAGTGATTGCCTGATATCAGTACAACATACGGTTTATATGAACCCCTGCCTAATTTCTTTAATCTAAACCTCTCCACAAGTTAAATCCTCACAGCCTGAAAAACAGCCATTGTAATGCCATTGCACAAGGGAGGCCCATCCACAGACCCAGGTAACTATAGCCTCTTTAATTTCACTAGTCTCATACATAAAACCTATGGAACATATCATCTTTGATTGTATTAATCTGGACACTGAAAATCTCTTAGCTCTCAACCATTTTCAATTTAGACCTATCAAAGGCAGGTCCTGCTTCTTTAACCTTGATAATTTCTTTGAAAAAAATATCCATAGAACTGTAGAACAGTTATGAAGTGCAATCAGTACATCTGCATCTAGCCAAGGCCTTTGACCAAATTCCCCATTCAAATATTCTTGACAGACTTGTAAATATGAAAACTTGGAATAAAACCATATGATGTGCTGTAGATAGCTCAATGGCTGTCTCATAGAACTCCTGTTGTTAGAGCTCTGAGTAGAACTTCTGAAAACAAACAACAAAAATATGTGTATATGTATATATATATATATATATATATATATATATATATATATATATATATATATTTATACACACACACACACACACACACACACACACACACACACACACACACACACACACACATATGGGTCACCTTCACATGGTCGACATTTCAGAAAGCTGAAGACCATATGGTCGAGACAATGTGAAGGTAAGTGATTGTTGTGGGGGTTTTTTTTGTTTGTTTTTACATGGTCAACATTTCAAAAGTCGATCATATGGTCTCGGCCATATGGTCTTCGGCTTTCTGAAATGTCGACCATGTGAAGTAGATCCATATATATATATATATATATATATATATATATATATATATATATATATATATATAAATAACATGAGGATTGTTGTCAATCTATCTTCTATGTCTCCTATTTGGCATTTATTTCTCTGGCTTTCAAGACAAAACTCATGTCCTGTGGTAATCTAAGTTTGTCGATAACTGTATATTAAGTGCTGCTTTCCCTCCATCCCCTAATTCACATTACCTCCCACATGATGACTATGATAACAAGGGGTACGAGAGTAATGGCCTCACACTATAGGAAAATTAATGCAGTATAGCTCATTTTGGTAAAGAGAACATGTTCACATCATATCATATAGGCAACATACCCTTCCTATCGAATGTTGTCATAAGGAATCTATGCACTCCTGTTAATTCCTTACCTATTGAATTGTCATAAGGAGTCTATGCACTCCTGTTAATTCCTTACCTATTGACCATTATGTCTCTGTAGAAGTAGTTCAAAAGGCATTCTAACTGGCATATCTGATTTTACTAAAGTGTCAACAAACCCGCCCATTACTAAATGTAATGCCACTTTTGACATGCATTTACCTAACTATATCCCTCAGTTGAGAAACTTCTGAGATTCTTCACTAAGATGATCAATGGCCTCATGATTCTCAGTTATCCAGCTATACTCTCAGCTGTCTCTCTGTACCTGGCCTGTTATAAACTCCTCCTGACTAACTTGTGCTAGTTTTTTTGGGCATAAACTTACCTGACCCTCTTTGACCTCCCATTCCTTTACAAAACGAATGGTACTTAAAATACCAGACTAACAGTCTGGCATCTTTAGCAACAGATAAATGAGATATGTTTGCATGATCAATTCTTATGCAAAAGTATCCTCCTACCTTTGCAACAGACTTCTTCCCTCTTCTCACAGCTGACCATCAGCTGCCACGAGTTCCTTTCCTCATTCCCTAGGATACCAGACACCCCAGACATGTCTTAGCCACTGCCCACCACTCAATCAGGCCCATATTCAAAGATGGTAAGGAGACTGAGGAAACCAGTGCAGTTACGTTGTGTTCCCTACCCACCTGCACCACCTCCACCACCATGGCATCCTTATATGCTCCAGATTACTGCATGCAGCATGGAGCTTGAAAGACCCTTAAGGCTGCTATTGCAATGAGCACAGGCTGCCTATTTCCAATCAGGATGGTGAGCTGACATCGGCCACTCATTTCCATCCTGCCCCATGCAGTGCCTCTTGTGCTCATATCACTAGTTGAACACAGGCTTTGGAACAACCTCCTTGTACATATTAATCTGAGTAGCACCCATACAGCTTCATGGTAAACCTGTATAACTGAATGGGCCATCACAAATTTGTCTTTGGTCTATGGTCTATATTTTAGTGTCTTCATTGAGGCAGAGATAAACTTTTGAATAATGCTTATTGACTTGGCTTGCAATGGTCTGCAAACTGGCTGGCTAGTTGTCATCAATGAACCTATGAATCAACCAATGAGATATTGCATAATGCGTCATCACCTAACCACTCATTATTTATGTTTCACAAATGCAAGAATAACAAAAATGTTGTCAATTTTATTTGTATGCTGGTATTAAAATTGATACCATGAATGGGAGACAATGTTGGCATACAAAAAGTAATGTTATGCAAAGATGTTTTACAAGCTGAAGATTTGCATATGATCGAAGCATACTTAAAATCCCAAGGTAAAGGTACAGGGTTAAAGTCAACAAACTCAGTCAGGTATCCATGACAGACTAAGGATTGGTAAAACCAATATGTATAATTTGTCTGGTGGAAGGGAATACTGACGACTACTCATAATATATAAATAAAATAAAAAACTAGAAAACAATAGCCCATAAGCAAAATGCAGTAACTTCCCCCCATTCAGTTAATATTCTGGAAGGTTAGCTTTTCCTCCAATATTTTGAATGCTGTGCTCTAAACAAAGGTTCTAAAGACAGGCGATCTTTTGATATTTCAGAAAGTGTGGAAGAATAGAAATTAAAGTTTAACAATGGTAAACTCATTTATTGTTTTTTTTATCTTATTTATTAACATGTTAATTATCTATTGATTTATTCAGTTATGTATTTATTTATTTATAATGGCTGCACAGTATTATGGAAAAAATGTAAGCAATTGTAATTCATGTGAAAATCATTTATATAGTGACAGGACTATGTAATATTTTCTGACTTCTAAATAAATAATGCTAAAAAATGCTAGGTTTAATACTTCTTGGAGGTGGCATATGTTTTAAGTGCTAGGTTTTGGTAATAATTTAAATTATGTAGCAGCGCCTTTAAACTTGAAAGCTCTTTATTGTAAATTCTTCAATGCAACCACCTTTATATCATTACATGGTGATGACTGTGCTCTAGACTTCTTGTTTAAAACAAGCAGCATTTCAAGTATTGTGTAGCAGAGCTGGGTCATGGTTATTAGACAGCAGAAAACACTGTGAGATGCAAGGATCAGATAATGCTAAACTTGGGATTCATGAAGAATCCCACAAGACGAGCTAAGAGCTATGGAAAAAAGGCACCGTGTCCAAGATTGTGAAAAAAATAATTCAGAGACTGATTAGCTTCTATGAGAAAATACCTCATTATTAGCTAATTTGCACACCTCTGAATCACAGAGTGTTATTGCTGTAATTACCTTCTGCATCATGTTGGCACAGTCAACCCTCATTCACTCACCTGCACACATTCAAACACACACACACATGTGCAGACATAGGCATGAGCATGCACACCCACACAAACAAATATGCACGTACCTCTTACCTCTCCTTTAGTTTATAGAACATCCTGCTTGATTCCTGTCAAATAATCAAACTGACAAATTGTTGAACATCATATGGTCGAACCCATATCATTAACAATTTAATCCATTCAACCAATCTGACTGAGATGGCATTACAGTATGGATCAGGAAATTTGCCCTTTTCCCCACTGTAGTGTGATCTTGGAGTTGGAATATATAATTAGCAGGGGGATGGGGGTTATAGGGGGGCTTCTGCCTTGCAAAAGCAGTTTTGTGGTATATGCAGGTGTTGTCTTTATTTTGTCTTTATTTTGAATTTGTTTCGACTGACTGAATTCTCGATGATATGGGTTTGACCATATGACGTTCAATAATTTGTCCATTTGATTATTTAATAGGTATCCTATCCTGCTATAGCTTCTTATTGTTTCTCTGCCCCTTGTAAATCACAGATGATTATAGTCTGTCTTTATAATGGCAGGCATTAGAATTTCCTTCTTCATCTTAGTATTCAGAAAATAAATGCTGATGCAAACCCTGTTGTTTTATTAACGTTTTATGTTAGAATAACATTTAAAATGTCTCCCTAGTGTCATATAGTGTACTTCATAGCTTTGTCTGGAAATCTTTAGCATAGCTGTTTAAAGAAATGTACTTCAAATCACACAATCCTTGAATGGCTAACATTCGATCTTGAAAGAACAAAAGCCAAAACCGTAAAAAAAAACAAAAAACAAAAAAGAACATTTATAGATATATATATATATATATATATATATATATATATATATATATATATATATACACACACACACACACACACACACACACACACACACACACACACACACACACACACACAAACCTTGAGATCATACTGTAGTAGAGAATGGGCAAATTTCCTGATCACCGCTGTGACCAATCTTTCATGGACTTAACTCAGGTAAATGTGATCAAATAACTTTTGCTCATTTCTTCTGGTATTAAACACGTTCAAAAATTCTGAAAGTTTGATTATATGGAGTACCCTCATTTAGAGGTATGTTAGCCTCCCACACAGGCAAATCCCATTCTCTATCAACTGTCCCTAATTTTTTAGAAAGTTCCTGATTTTTTCTCTTATACTTGCCCTCCCCTTATAACTCATCAGCCATTACAGTCCGTTTATAATGGCAGGCATTAGAGTTTCATACTTAATTGTTGAGAAAATAATTTAGGATGCAAGAGTAAGCCTTTCATGAAATCTTCAGCTGCTGTGAAGGATTAAAGCTCTGTTTAATTAAGGACCCTTGTCAATGTAAGGGTATAGGGTTTAAAGCCCCCCCATCTTACTTTTTTAAAACTAATTTAAGGTAAAATTTAAATATTTTCCCTGGTGTGTAGTGCAAAGGACTCATACTTTGCCTTGTTTAGTCCAGAGTACAGGGTTTGAAGCTTCTTCCCCTTTATATTTTGTTTTAATGACTTAGCATACGCAAAATGGCTTCTAATGTTAGTGCAGAGAAATAAAATAATGTTTTCTGTGCTGATGGTACTGGGTACAAAGCCTTTTGTCTGTCTTGTGCTTTTATTAATTTTTTTAGTGACGGAGGGTAATATTTAAATAGTGTCTGCTGTGTCTAATGCTCAGCCACCTATATATCTTTCCTATTGCAAAACTGTTTTATTTACTTAAGTGACTGTAGGGTAATATTTTAAGAGTATCCCTGCTGTCTAAAGATCCCCATGCCCATGCATCATTTGTGCTCCAAAACTGTTGTTCAGTTAACTTTTTAAGTGAATTAAAAATGAATGCTATTTAAATATCTCTGTTGTCGTGTTCCCCTCAATATTGCAACATTTACTTGTTAGTCTAGGGGACTTTAGAGGCCGGACAGACTCTTAATCCATACACACACACACACACACACACACACACACACACACACACACACACATACTAGGACTCCCCCCAAAAATGCACTTACAGGTATACTCACACTTTTACCCATAAATAATCACCTTATTGCAGACTACCCAATTAGACAAACAAACACACACATACACCAAACATGCATGCACACAAATACACACAAATACACACTCACCAGCAGACAAATAACATTCAACTAATTAGCGGGAGGAGCTGAGAAATAGCATTCCTCATTTAAGTAGCAATATTTGGAGGCATATTTATTTAGCTGGAATGCTTGTTTGGCTTGCTGTTCTCTGACTATTGCAGATCTCTGCCTGCATTTGATTTTTCCCATCCACCCACCCTACTGTTGTACTCTTAAATGTGTAGCTTCTGAGTTGCCCACCTCTACTATAAATCTGATTTTGGACACTCCCCCAGTCCAATCTCATCAGCTTATTCTAATGAGTATGATGAGATAAATTGGGGAGACCCATCCCCTTAGTCTTATAGGTTCATAGGTTCATAGGATGATACTAGGCTATTGGCCTAGAGGCCCTTATAAGCCTAGCCAAGAATTTTGTCGACGTTCCTACAAAGTCAGCACCTGTTTTCCCTGTCCAGCAGGGACACAGGTGGGATCCAGGGGTTTATTTTTTGTTTCCCATCTAGTTGTCCAGATTCCTCTTAAAGAGGGCTAGTGAGATACTCTGCTTGACATGAAGAGGGAGTCCTTTCCACAGATGGGGGAGTCTTTGGGATACAAATCTATCCCACCAAATACTTCTATTAATGTCACGGACCAGGTTGAGGCCTTGCTTCTAGATTGCGTGATTGGAGTTTGACTTATGGATATGCATCAACTCCATCAAGGCTGGGTCTGAGATGGCCTTGTATGCCAGACACAGGTCACCTTGATCAGTCACATTTATATTACGCTGTCGAAAACTCAAACTGTAAACAGCGTAATCGACATGAAAATGTCGAAACCCCCAAACATCGAACACACAAAAAAAAAAAAAACACCCAAACACAACACAAAATGCTCTATGCAGGGGGGCAAGCCCCACTGCACCCTCCCACACCCCCCGCTACTTAAATATACCAACTCCAAGATCGCACTACATTGCAGTAAATGGGAATCTCCCCTTACGGAGATTTCTGTTTACATGCAATGACTTTCACTTTCGACATTTTGGTGCTGACAATATCAGCTTCGATATTGTTGGCCTTCGACAGGGTGAAGTAGACCTGAGCAGTCTGTTCAAGACTGAGTAGAGGGACATGACTTTTAGCCTATCTGTATAGGATAGGTGTTTGAGACCCTGGATTTTCCTAGTCAGGAATATCTGTGGTCTCCAGCTGCTGCATGTGCTTGGCAAGGTACATGCTGAAGGGGGCATTGTACTTGATAATGGGTCTGATAGGGGAGGAGTGCAGAGATGTTAGGACCTCCTTGTTCCTGGATGAAATACCCTTACTTATGAGGTGGGCCATGTGGAAAGCCTTCCATACAACGGAGGCAATGTGGTGGTCAAAAGTCAAGTTGCTATCAACCTGGGTGCCCAAGTCCCACACAACTGATTGCATGCTTAGTACATTGCTATTAATGTGATAATTAGTGGGGACACCATTTTCCCCAAAGGGGATAATGATGCATTTCTTAGTATTCAGTTTCTGGCCATGCATCTGGTACCAGTCATTAGTTTGGGTAAGGCCCTTTTGGGGGATGTTCACATCACTAGAGAATTTAACACAGCACCCAGCTTGCAGTCATATGCAAACTTGGACAGGTCAGTTGCTGGGGATATCCTGGTTTATTGATGGGGGGACAGAGGGGGTGGCATTTTCACTGAACCTGTCTGTCAGCAGGTTGCTATATATATTGTTTTTATGTATGTGATGTTCTTGACTACCAGTTAAGAGCAGATTTGGGTGTTACCTTTCAGATTGTGGACGTATGTGAAGAAGGCCTTGTGATTGTCCTTAGTGGATGTGGCCAATTTGGACTCAAAGTTAGCCTTAGAGGCTCTCACCAGTGATCTTATTTGCTTGTTAAGACAAAGGAGAGATTGCATCTTGCTTGGCAGCTGCTCCTTCTTGGTCCTGGACAGCAATTTATTTATTTTATTATAGAGTTTGCTTATTGCTGCTGTCCACCAGTCAGGTTTACTTGTCCTTGTGGAAGAAGATTTGGTCCTGTCAGGTACTGTTGAATCTATGCAGCTATGTAGGTGCTCATATAGTTTTTTGGTGTAGTCTTGGACATTAGTGCTAGTTCCAAGTGAAAAGATGGTGGCTGTGAAGCTGCTTATACATGCTCTGAGGATACTGTAGTCAGCTTTGGAAAGTTTTTGTTTGACCCTGATGGTGGAGTGGGGAGACAGGTGGGATGGTGACTTCAGAAATGATCACTTTATGGTCAGATCTTACCAAGGAAAATGAAACTGTAGAGCTGCTACAGTGGCTCCTCATGTTGGTTAGTGCCAGGTCCATGATATTTTCACCTCTCATGGGGGTGTCGACCAGCTGATCCAACAAATTGGCACTGATGAAGTCAAGGAATCTCTGGGCATTCATGTTTGGGCTAGAATAGTTCTTCCACTCTATGGTTGGGTAGTTAAAGTCACCCAGGATCTGGGTAGAGGGTTGAATCTTGATGGATTTAAGTAAATCCACATAGGTGGAGTGGGAGTCCTGTGTCATGGCCGGGGATCTGTAGCTAGCTATGATTTCAGTAGGTGTTTTGTCAACAGTTAACTGCACTTTGAGTGTCTCCTGTGCACCATACTGTTTGACCAGCCTGAAGGTGTGCATGTCTTTGACAAATATTGAAACTCCACCTCCTTTGGCTTTGTAGCCCTCCGTTTGGGGTCTGAAAGTATGGTAGGATGAGTAACCTGGTAAGGCTGGGGTTCTCTCTGCAGCTTTGAACCAGGTTTCCCTGACTGCACAAATGTCAGCATCCTCCAGGGTGAGGAATGCTTGCAATGAGTGCAGTTTCATGCTAAGACTCCTAGCGTTTAGCAGAATGACCTTTACATTTTGTTTAGAAGAATTTTTCACATTGGTAAGTCTGTGCTCATGACTTAGTCTAAAAAAGGCACAATTGGGGAGGCAAGAGTCTTTTTCCAGAAGCCTGAAGCCCAGGGGAGACAGATAGAGGCCATCTCTGGCAAAGCATAATGGTCTGTCAATCATGTCCTCCCAGGCTATCAGTTACTGGATCCCCTTGGACTGACACCAGAAACTAAGCCAATTGCTAAAGTCAATTATTTTCTGTTTGTATTGAGGCATCATTCTGAGTGACAGTAGGATGCCATTTAAGGTTAGGGACATACCTGCCTGGGACACATATTCAATGAGTTCAATCATGTCTTAGTTCATATAGTCCAGAGAGTTATGTCTCAAATTATTCACACCAACATGGACTATGACAGATTCATAACAGTACCTGTTGTTAAGAGGCTTAAGTGCATGCATGATATGGCAGATTCTAGCACCTGACAACCATATTACTGTGGCTTTCTCCTTGTCTAGCCTGGCAAAGGGCATATCTGTGTGTCTCACAATAGAGTCTCCTATGCGTAGTATGTTGGGTTTGTGTCTAGGCCTTAGAGGCTGTGAGACACAGGCATGTGTACTATGTGTGGTGCTTGGTGTTGTGGGTTGTGATGTGTGTGTGTGTGTGTGTGTTTGCTTTGGATGTCTCTTTTGTTTAGGAATGTTTTTGTTGAGAACCTCTGCATATGTAGGAGTGTGTTGTACAGCTGTGGGTGGTGTTAGAGGTGTGATGCTTGTACTTTCTGAGCAGACAACCTTCTAAGTGCCAAATGTTCTGGCTAGTGACTGAGACAGTAAGGATTCTAGGTTCTTAATATAATTGTATCTTTCACTTATTGTGTTCCTATGTGGTAGTAGAAGTCTGTGTACATGAGGCAGTTGCTACACTGTCTCAGGATGCCCATATCAACCAGTCTAGCAGAAGAAACCATAGAAAATTGTCTTTCCATAATTGTCAGAATCTGTGGAAGAGAGGTCAGGGATAGTAGATTGGGTACTATCTGAGAAGAGTACCTACTGATGTGAGTAGAGCTGGATAAAACCAATACAGAAGCTGCAAGGGAGAGCCTCACTTACACATGAGTGCTGGTAAGGGAAAAATGCAGCTGAGATACCTTGCAAAGTGTTAAAATAGTGCAGCAGTGGTGAGCGACATGCAGACAAGCACAAACCCACTAAAACATGGGGGTTAAATACCACAAACACATAAGTGAAATAGAAACATTGGAATTGTCTAATCAACCCTTGTCCCTGAGCTCTTAGTTAAACACCCTATGCCAGACCAGTTACAACCAGTTCACTTACTCCCACTAAATGCAGCCAGACCCCAGCCAACACAAGGTGGTATAGTAGGAAACACAGGAATCACACAAACAGATCTGGATACAGCGAAACCTGTAACCAGACTATGCTGGAGATATATAAACTCTGTTTACATTAATTTAATGCAGGAGAACAGATGCACACTTAAATATAACAGCAGCAAACAAGAACAAACTGAATTTAACAAATTAACCAATTAACCAATAAAAAAGTTCAAAACTGAGCCCTGTTCCAGTAACCTTCAGTCAGACAAGTTCTAACTGCACACTCCTACCACTAAGGTGCAGGGGAACCATCTCCAACAAAAGATGGCCTGTTTTAGTGTTCAAGTTATACAAACAGAGCTAGAATCAGTAGATCTGAATGTAGTCTATGCTACAGCAAACAAGTTGCACCAATTTCAGAAAGAAACAGTTCAAATAAGCAGGCACAATAAGCCTTCAACCAACATTTCCCAGCTCAGAAGGGCATAATCTACACTTTCCTCCACAAGATTGTAGACTACAAACATTTTGAATGTAAAATACCTAGCCTGAAGCCCAAGTGCTTAAACCAGAGCTAAAATAGTTTAGAATAACAGACACACTAAGCCTTCACCCAGCATTTCCCAGCTTAGAAGGGTGTAAGCTACCTCTCCTGCCACAAGAGTGTAAACCTCAAACCTTTCTAATGTAAAACAACTGGCCTGAAGCCCAACTGCTTAAACAAAAAGGCTTAGAATAACAGTTACAATTTAATCAGTCTATTAACAAACAGTAATAAATGCAGCAGGATAAATGCAATTGAATACTTTTAAGAACAAGCAGCAAAAGCAAAATAAAGTAATAAAGTAGGAAGGAACACAAATATAGTAAAACAGATTAATAAAGTGCAATTTTTTTAGGTTGAGTGGGAAGAGAGGAAACAAGGTAATACAAGACTGAAAAATGAAGGGGTGGGCCTTCCCAAATGATCTATCTCTACTCAGTAAAATGAGCTGATGAGATGATGAGATGGGACTTGGAGGCGTGTGCAAAATGAGATTTATAGTAGGCTGGGCAACTCAAAATCCACCATATTTAAGAACACAACCAGAATAGTGCAGGTGGAAGGGGAAAAGTGCAGCCAGAGACAATCAATATTCATAGCAAGCAGGCTAACAAGTAGGTTAAACACTTCAGCTAAATAGAGATATTTCTAAATAAAAGAGCAATGCTGTTTCTGAGCTCCCCCAACTAGTTAAATGGTGTTATTCACAGTTTGCAAAGGGATTTTTTGGTAACTTTTTTAACTGACCCTAGCCAGGAACTCTTAAACTTGAATTATCTTTAGTTTCCTCCTTTCTCACTTACTAAGAAAAAATGCACTTTATTGAACTACATTTACTGTATCTGCACCTTTTCTTACTTTATTACTTTATTTTGTTTTTTTTTTTGCTGCTTGTTTTTAAAGTACTCAGTTGCATTCATTTTGTTGCATTTATTACTGCTTGTTAGCATCCTGATTACATTGTAACTGTTATTCTAAGACTCTTAGATTTGATTTTCTCACTTGGACTTCAAACTAGTTATCTTACATAAGTAATGTTTGCAGTCTACACTCTTGTGGCAGGAGAGGTAGCTTACATCCTTCTAAGTTGGGAATAGCTGGTTGAAGGCTCATTGTGTCTGTTATTCTAAAAGTGTCTTAGTTCTGGTTTAAGCACTTGGTTTACAGGCCAGTTATTTTACATTAATAAGGTTTGTGGTCTACACTCTTGTCAAAAGAGTGGCTAGCCTCCACCCTTCTGAGCTTGGAATTGCTGGTGAAGGTTTATTGTGGTTGTTATTCTAAGCTTCTTTGTTCTGATTCAAGCACTTGGGCTCCAAACCAGTTATTGTACATTAGGAAGGCTAGTGGTCTAAACTTTTGTGGCAAGAGAGGATAGCCTACATACTTCTGAGCTGGGAATTGCTGGTTGAAGGAATATTGTGCCTGTTATTCTGAAAGTGTCTTAGTTCTGGTTTCAGCTCTTGGACTCAAACCAGTTATTTTACATTAGGAAGGTTTATGGTCTACAGAGTTTACTGTAGCGGCTCAAAGTTTGACATTCTTAGCCAAAGGTCTGCAGTGCATCTGAACAGAAATCCAAGGCATCCACTGAAATCTTCTAAAAATAAGTATAATTTAAGCCTGTATTGCACTTTGTGAACTGCGTTTTATTGAACTGTTGCTTCATTTTTAATGTTTTTCTGCGGCTCTGCTTCATTCTGCACTTTGAATCATTTTTACTTCTGCCTTTAATAGCATAGGCTAGATTCAGACTTGCTGAAGCTAGACTTAGTATCACTTGACCACTAAAACCAGCCATCTTACATTAAGAGGGCATTGCTGCACCCTTGTGGCAGAAGTTTGTAGCTCAGCACCCATCATAGTTGTGGATTGCTGGACTAAGGTTCTGTATGGGTCTTTCCTATTGGTAGTTTATGTTAAGACTGTTTAAATTAACTTGTATTTAAGGTCTGTGCTCAGTTTACTGGAGCTGCTCAGAGTTTATTATTCTTAGCCAGATGTTTGGAGTGCATCTGAACAGAAATCCAAGCCATCCATTGAAATACTCAAAAAATAAGTATACTTTAAGCCTGTATTGCACTCTGTGAATGGAATTTTAGAATTTTATTGAACTGCTGCTTCATTTTTACTATTTTTTTTTTGCTACTGTGACTGCTTTATTCTGCACTTTCTGTCATTGTTACTTCTGCCTTAAATATCATAGGCAAGAGTCAGACTTGCTGAATTTAGGCTGTTTGGTATCACTTCAGCACTAAAACCAGCCATCTTATATTAAGAGGGCCTCCATGCATCCTTGTGGCAGACGTGTGTAGCCCAGGACCCATCTGAGTTGGGGATTGCTGGAATAAGGCTTTGTGTGGGGCTTTCCTATCCATAATTTGTGTTAAAACTGTTTAAATTAGCTTGTATTTAAGACTCATGTTTGAGTGTAGCTATGCAATGCATGATGGGGGTTAGCAATGACCTGTATAGATGCAAACACCTTGATACAAACATTTCCCTAGATAACGGTCAGTGGAACCTTCCCTGGCTTCCCTGCTGCACTGTGGGTAATACAACTGAGCAGTGAGGAGTACTGCCACTTTTTAATCCCTAATCCTCTATAGAGTAAGTCCCCCTGCTAACCCTAGAACAAAAGCTGATCTAACATGCCACCCCCTAACAGTACTTATGGTTCAACCTACTACAATGGGCAGTCAGTTTCCCAACATTTCTCCAACCAACCTGATTGATATGGGGATCCTGAGAAAATGTACTAATTGCCTCATTTATACTGACAACTATTTGCTCCTAGAGCAAACAAATACAGTATGTGAGAGCTATAACTATACTATGAAACTGGAATCATTTGTTTCACATAACAAAAACAAGGCATCACACAGGTTGTCAGCACACATACACCTCCTCTCACACAAGATAAATTCATGACACATAAACACACATAAGTGTAGGTACTCACTAAGAGCCTACCAAAAGACCAAAGACCTCCCAAGTGCAAACAACTCACACAAACTAGAACATTACTAAAATGTACTGCACATAACAACACACATAACAGTGTCTCAGTGAATAAGCCCCTAAGGCAGAACACCTTAAAACCAAATGTCCTGGTCATAGGCAATTCCATAGTGAGACACATAGCTGCCCCCCCCCCTCACCAGGCTGGACAAGGAGAAGGTCACGGTCAACTGCCTGTCAGGTGCCAGGATTCATCAAATTGTGCACTCACTCAAGTCATTCAACGACAATTACTGTTATGACTCTGTTATAGTACATGTTGGGGTCAATGACTTGAGACATACCTCCCTGGACTGTATGAAGAGATATATTACTGAACTCAAAGGTTATGTGCCCCAGGCAGGTATGTCTTTAGCCCTAAGAAGAATTCTACCTTCATCCAGGATGATGCCACAATATAAACAAAAAATGATTAACTGCAACAATTGGCTTAGCCTCTGGTGTACATCCATGGGGATCCAGCATCTGTCAGCCTGGGAAAGATGTGGCAAACAGTCCACTCTGCTTTACAAGAGATGGTCTTTGCCTGTCTCCTCTAGGCTTTTGAATACTTGTAAAGTTGCTTGCCACCCCCAGTGCCTTTTATGAGCAAAACCAAAACAAGAAAACTTCCAGTGTAAAAAAAAAAAAAAAAAACACCACAGACAAACTCAAATTTATTCTGCTTAAAGCTAGGAGTCTAAACAAGAATCTGTACTCTCTGGAAGCTCTCCTCACCTTGGAAGATGCTTATGTCTATGCAGTCACCGAGACTTGGCTCAAGACCAAAGAGAGCACCCTGCCCATGCAAGGCTACAATGCCTTCCACATGTTCAAACCTCAAAATGAGCATAAAAGAACCAAAAGTGGAGAACTATCCATCTTCAGTAAATACAAATACACCTTGAGACTGGTTAAACAGTATGAATGTCTTGAGCTACTCCAGGTCCAAATAACTATTGGTAAAACACCCTACCACATCATTGCTAGCTACAGGTCCCCACCATGAACCATGAAAAGCACACTGCCTACCTGGACTTGCTTGAGTCACTCACTATACAGACAAGCACCTTGGCCATGGGAAATTTCAACTATCCTTCTATCAAGCGGGTGATGTACATGAGCACAAGCTCAATCACTCTGAGTTTCCTGGACTTTGTTAATATAAATGCTCTGGAACAGTTAGTCTGCACCCCCATAAGGAGCTCAAATGTGCTGGACTTAGTACTCACCAATATGGGTGGTCACTGCACTACCCTCTGTGTTCTACCCTCCTAGTAAAGTTAGTCCATAAATGTTTCTAGTTCAAGGTAATGATCAGACCTGACACTTCCACAGGAACAATAAAAATGTGAAACTTCTTCAAAAGAAACCATAGCCTACTAAGTGATGGTTTGAAATGTTTAAATCCCCTGCTAACATGACGAACAATGACTGCTATGCAGAGGAGTACACAAACACCCTGTATAACCACTTAAACAACTGCATTGACTCTGCTGTACCTGACAGGAAGAAAACCAAGTCCTCCTATAAAAACCTGCTGGACCTCAACTATAAACAGGTTATATAACAAAAGGAAGAAACTGATATCTAAGAACAAGAGGGAACTTACTCTGCAGAGAAAAAAATACCCTCCAGAGCTTGAACAACAAAGCAGATATCTGGTAAATTCCTCTAAAGCTAGTTATGAGGCTAAATCAGGCATTCGTTAACCACATCTGAAATCTAAAAGGGAATACCCAGCTATGTGCCTAACTCATAGTGGATGGTACCACTCACACTAATCCTGTGGAAATTGCCAACGTGTTAGCTAACAGATTTGGTGCAAACTTCACCCCCCTGTCACCTCCAGTCATACCCCAAAGCATACCCGAAACCTGTCCTCTCCTTAGTATCTCCAATGAGCATGTCATATCTGGGCTTTCCAAGGCCAAAAACACAGCCTCTATGGGACCAGATAACATCCTAAGCTGTTTACTAAACAACCTAAAACATGACCTACTGGATCCACATAGTACTCTCCTTAACCATAGCCTGAGCACTGTCTTTGTCCAGTAGAGTGAATAACAACAACTGTAATATCCTTGCAGAAAGAAAGAAAAAGAAAAAAATTACCATGGACCTATTCAACAAGGACATAGGCAACCTTCAAACTAGCAAACCAACCCAGTTTGGCTTTGTTGAGGGTAGGTCAGGCCTACAATACCTGGTGGACTTCTTTGACAATGTCAACCAAGCATTGGGAAAAGGCAAAGCAGCACATACTGCCTATCTTGATTAGACAAGGCTTTCAATACAATCTTCCACTCAGGTATCATTGAGAAATTCCCCCAGCTGGGGATTCAAAAAAGATATATGCTAGAAAACTGGATATAGTGGTCCATAAAAAGAAGAAAAAAAGTAGCATTGATCATGGAAATTGCTACACCCAGTGACTACAGTGTCTTGCATACAGAGAGAGACACAAAGTCATAAAATATCAGGATTTGCAGGCAGAAACAAGAGCAATGTGGAAGAAAAATACCCAGAGAGTTCCAATAGTAGTAGGAGCAACAGGTCTTTTAAAAAGGAATCTACAATTGTATTTCGATATGTTATATACATGTAACTCCATATGAATTGCAGAAGGAATCATTACTGGGCACATTGCAGGTGTTGCAAAGAGCACTTCTGACTAACATCAAAGACTGAAACAATACTAATTTTATGAACTTAATCGTAACTTGACTTAGGAATGGGATCCATTCCCATGATGGTATTAGAAACCCAAAAGATTAGGAGAAATGAAAAAAACTGGTAATTAACCCATATGTCACTAGATGGGTAGGCAACTGGCTCACTGACAGAACCCGTACTGTCAAACTTTGGCATTACACCACCACAAGTAAAACAGTTACCAGTGGGCTACCACAAGGTTCTGTGCTGGGCCTTCTCCTATTTGGAATCTATTTCTCAGAACTCCAGACAAATGTAGTTGTCCTGTGGCTTACCAAGTTCACAGATGACTGCAAACTGGTAACAGTCACTGAGTCCCCTAAAGATATAAGCATATTTCAGGAGGGGTTAACACAGACAAATGATTAGTGCTAAAGCCATGGCCTTAAACTAAATGCAAAAAAGTACATTGTTGTCCCCTTTGTCAAAGAGGTAGCCCCTGCAAACTACAATATAGGCAGCATCTCCTAAGCTCGAATCCAATGGTGTGTGACTTGGGAACACAAGTTGATAGCAGTATAAACTTTGATCACCATGTGTTTGCAGTGGTAAGGAAATCCTTTTATTTTGCATGCCTCATAAGAAAGGGCATCACATCCAAAACCAAGGATGTTATAATTCCTCTGTACTCCACCCTCATCAGACCACTAATAGAGTAAAACGCTCCCTTTTGCGTATACCTCACCAGACACCTGCAGCAGCTGAAGACACCACAGAGGTTCCGGACCAAGAGAATTCAGGAACTCCAAAACATGATCTACATGGAAAGACTAAAAGTCCACTATACTCTTTGTCCTACAGGCTGCTGAGAGGCAACTTGTGCCTAGCCTACAGAGCAGTCTCTGACCCTCCCCTAATGGAAATGCTATACATCCATAAATCAGATTGGACAAGAGTCACTGGCTCCAGAGATTTCAACCTAGCCTGCGACTTAAACAAAATATGCTGGACAGACAGGTATGTCTCCCAGAGACTGCCACTACTCTGAAATAAACTCCCAATTCATGTTAAGCAGAGCTCCTCAATGACCCTATTTACGTGGAACCTGGACAACTGGATGGGAGATCATAAATTCACCCCCTGGGGTGGCACCTATGTCCCTCATGGACAGAGGCAGCTGGTGCTGATCATGGATTTACTCTGCAAATAATCAAACCATCTAACAATGGTCAATTAAAGAACCATCTAACAATGGCCAATTAGGGAACATGTGCATTTCATGGCTAAGACCTGTAAAGGCCCTAGATCCCTTAGCCTAATAACCTCCTATGAACCTATGAACATGAGACTGATCACCCCTCTGCATACACTGACACATGCATTCACACATGTACACATTCATAAACACCTTCACCTATTACCTGCCTGTTGGATTCACTGGCACTTACTAATGCAACCTTACCCTTTGAAAGTAATGGGTGAATGAGATTTGCCAGGTGAACTAGCTTATGCAGTTGAATGATTCTCTGAATAATTTGCCTGAGTAAATACCTTGCTGCAGACATTTCCAGGAGAGGGCATATGAATAATTAACATAGTCTGCTGTCCTGGAATGCCTCATTAGCAAATGGCTCAGCCAAAATGGCACAACACAGTGATCCTATAGGCTGTGTAAGATCTTTGCAAATGATCTATCTCTAAATTGGAAATGGCAGCCATCAGTGATAACAGCATGTGTCAGGGCTTTCTACTGGCAGAAGGCCTTTCTGAATCTGTATCTAAAGTCTTTTAAAACCTATTAATACAGGAAATTTCATGATTACATTGAAAAGTGTTTGTTGCTGTTGTTATTATGAAAATATTTGCAACTTTGGATCTCAGCATCTAAGTAAAATGGTATGAAGAAGAACTAAAGTATACAGAAACAAAGGCATTGCAACATTCGTATTTAATAATGGTGAAGATGTGCTTAAACTGTGATGTGTATGAGATAAAGAACTGCAACAAATAAATTCTCAGCTCCCTGTGATCTCACTGCAGGGCCTTAAGTGAGGAAAATAGAAAATAAACACAGGATATTTCCATGGATCTAAAACAGGCATAAGTTATAGAGAGGTTCAATAGATTGACAATTGGAAGTTAAATTATGCATTCAACATTTCCACCCAGTAGTATTTGTATTTACTCTGGCCTATAAAATACTTTAACAAAGATGAGCAGAATAGTTAGTCCAAAGAATGAAGCAAACAGTAGATTTCCTGATGACAATCCTTTGCAGTTTTAGCACCTCCAGCCAATAAGACTCATGAATAATTAATTGCTGCTTTAAAATAATTTAAATAAGTTGGATACATTAATTGGAATAGGCATGGCTTAATTAATAAAGATACTACCATTAGCTCACTGCCTCATAAATAATTTACTCATTCAGCATGTTTAATTCTACAGTTATTCTTTTTATACAGCCAAATTATTGTATTTTCATGTACATTAATAGGCTTGCAGTGCTTTAAGTAAGCAAATGTATTTAAGATGTATTAATTTCAAAGTAGTTTGTATGTCAGTTTGGCTAGTACAAAGATGCTGTTACTTTTGAAAGGTCTATTTTAGCACATGGTGAGCAACACAGGGTGGTGTGCGAGGAAATAAATTTTGCTGCCTTATGCACATATGACAACTTCTATTAGGATTAATGATTGGACAACAGCTCGACTATCAGTTTTCAGATATGCCTATTTCAGGTCAGTTTTACAGAAACTAATTCTGAAAAGTAGATGGAGATGTGGTTAATAGATGGAAGTGTCATGAAAATATCAGTTGTCTTAATATTTTGCAAACTTTAGGTCTGCAATAGCTGAGGACTGGTTTTCTTTTTCAGAGCTGTAGTGATCTCAGAGTTGCATGTCAAGAATGGGTTATACATTGGTTCTCTGATTTGATTCTGATCACTTTCTACTGTGCTGTCGTCTGAATTTCTCATTATTACCCCTGCAGAAACATACTGTGTACCTTATTTGGTTAGGTCTGCATTTGCATGATTCATTCCAATGCCACAATGACCGAGTAGGAGGAACCAATTCATTACAGTGAGGAGATTTTCAACATTCTTTTCAATGTCTCACTAATATTTAGAAATCATTGGACAAAGAGGAAAGCAAACTCTTAACTGGGCTACATGCAGCCATGTTCTTTTGGCAGTACAAACTTACAAACAAAAGTGCTAACAGACCTTCCACACATCTCAACCTCTTAGAGCAAGAAATCTGGACAAAGTCATAAATAAAACTGGGACAAAGGACCAAAGAAAGGGGCAATGTTTAAATATTGCTCTTACAAACTTAGAAAGTTGACAGAGTAACAGGTTTTGCATTCACATTAATTTTTTGAAGGATATGAAGACTGAAACTCAAATGTCTGTCATTATTTTCTAACTTCAATCTTTAATGCTTTGTCACTAATTTGTCAGAAAAACACAATTTTATGAAAAACAGACAAAAAATATGAGTCAAAAATCTTGACATTCTGTCAATATCTGTACAGTTGAGATGTAGTATTTTCAGTCAGCTTTATTTCACTTACAGTGAGTTTCAGTGTAACCCCAATGTAATGTTACCACCACTACAAAACAGAAAAAAATTACATACCTTTAAAATTAACTAATTAAATCAGTACTTTCCAAGACTGATACAAGGATCAATGAATCATAGGAAATACAAGCAATTGAGTTCAAATACCATTTAGACATTTGAAATACCCATTATCTAATGTATCTCCTTCTCAAGCAGGGCAAAACAGGTCAGTCCTGGAGTATATTTATTGGTACCCATCCAATTCTCCAGGTTTAATATGAAGCGTGCTAGGGTATCACATCTGTTTAACTTACAGAGAAAGTTTGTTCCAGAGGTGGCATTGACACTGAGTAATAAAGATGTTACTCCAGCATGTATTATTTAAGTGCTTGTGCATATTAAAATCATTAGTTCTGGTTTTAATGGAACTATCTGCCTTGCAAAGATAAAAAAGATCAGGAAGGATGAGTTCCCTAATGGTGCTGAACTGAGGTATATGTAAACAGACAATGGCCTGTAAGAAGCACAGTAAAAAGGATAGTGTATTAAGCCAATTGGCTTGTGCATCAAATAGCACTGATACAATATCTAAGCACTGTGTAATACCATATCCTAGCACTATTCAACTCTGGTCCCTAACCCTAGTGACTACCTTAGGAAACCTCTGTAAATCCAGTCCTCAGACTCTTATAGCCCACCCTAATACAGATCCAGGTAACATGAATATGGAATTTCCAAATGTCTCTGTAGCCAGCTTGGTAGGAATGGGCATTCTGAAACGATGTACAATTGTCTCATGTTCATAAACAACCTTCTAATCCTTAAAGAAACCAACTCAGTATGCATGAGATGTACATATGCAATTTTACTGGAGGCAAAAATCTCACATACAAACAAGGTTGTCAAGAATCCACATACTAAATCCACTGCATATAGTGTCCACACACATAGGCCATCTTATGTTGAGGCACTACAAAGCAATTTACCCAAACCGCAATGCCCATCCACAGCAATCACTAAAAGCATACAACAAAAGCAACACCAAACATACACCAAAAGCAACACCAAACATACAACAAAAGCAACACCAAACATGCAACAAAAGCAACACCAAACATATACCAAAAGCAGCATGAAGCACCACACATAAGCCTACACCAGCTGCACCTCTGAAAACAAAGTCCATCAGACAAGTAGATAATTTACCCAGGGCACTTGTCATATGGGGACTCCATTGTACAACACACATATTCTCCATTTACCAGACTGGACAGGGAGAAGATTATACTCAGTTGCTTATCATGAACCTGGATCCACCAAGTTACACATGCACTAACGTCATTCCACAACCAATACAAGTATGATTCTATCATAGTCCATGTGGGTGTACATGACCTGAGATGTGCCTTTCTGGACTATATGAAGGGAGACATTATGGACTTCTCTGAATATATGTCTCAAAACATTATGTGCCTTGCATTGAACAGCATTCTACCTTCACCAAGGATGATGCCACAGTATGAACAAAAATGATTGACTTTAACTATTGACTTAGTTTCTGGTGTCATTTCAGGGGAATCCAATATCTGTCACCCTGTGAGGACATGGTCACCAGACCAAATTGCTTTGTCAAAGATGGCCTGCATCTGTCTCCCGTGGCCCTCCAGATTTTGGATAAAAGCTTATTCACCCCCTTAGAGCCTTTTTTATGTGAAGCCAAAGTGACAAACCTACCAATATAGTAAATAAAACTCAGAGAAACATAAAGATATTACTGCTCTATACTAGGAAACCTAACAAGAAACACCACACCTTATAAGCTCTCCTTATCTGGAGAATATAAACATCTGTGCCATTACCAAGACATGATTTAAAGCACCAGAAAGTACTCTGGCAGTACAAGACTACAGCACCTTCCACACACCTAGACTATCAGTCACACAGACAGGGATAAGACTACAGTGCCTTCCACACATTTAGACCATCAGCCACACAAACACGGACTAAGGGTGGAGATGTCTCAATATACATTAGCAACAAATATACCTCAGTTTTGGTTAAACAGGATAATACTCTAGAGTTCATCCACATGCAAGTCATCTTAGATAGAGGCTCTTACCATATCTTATCAATCTATAAGTCATTGTCTATGTCACAAGAATCCTACAACTCTTATCTAGATCTAATGGAGGCACTCTACATCCAACCAACCACTGTATTCATGGGCAACTTTAACTACTCCTCTATAGACTGGGAAAAATACACTGCCTCCAACTTGCAGGCATAATGTTTTCTAGACTTTATTAACACAAATGTCCTTGATGAGTTAGTGCACATTCGAACCAGAAGTTCAGTCATACTGAACCTAGTTCTCACCAATATGGGAGAGTGTTGCATCCTCACCCCTCCACACCATACAGTCATGTCCTCACTGATAAGATCAGATCACAAAGCTGTCTCATTCTAAATAAAAATCGACTTTGAAAACCCAGAAAAAAATGTTACACTTAGACGCTATTCTACCACAAACTACATCCTATAAAGCTAATAAATGACAGTTTGTCAAAATTCAATGTCCCACAAAACCCAGAGTTCACAACAGCCTAAGCAGAATTATTCGCAGAAGTACTATACAAATGTGCAAATGGCTGCAGAGAGGCTGCTGTACCTACTAGAAGTAAGCCCAAAAGAAACCCTTGTAAAATCCCTATCAGCATCTCAACCCTCTACAACTATCAGCAGGGGCCAGGTCATAACGACGCTCATTAAGGCTAAAAAACATCCTCATTACAGCCCAACAATATCCCAGGTTGCCTCCTAAATAGGCTTAAACATGACCTGTCAGGTCACTTGAGTCACCTTTCAACTGCAGCCTCTGTACCAAGTGAATGGAGGATGGCAAAGGTTATCCCCCTTCACAAGGGTGGACGATCAACCAGCCCTGGAAACTACAGATCCAGTAGTCTGACTAGCCTAATATTCAAAGCCGATGAATGAATTATCATGGAAGCGATCAATAAAGACATAGGCAACCTACAGACGCTGGACGCATCCCAGTTTGGTTTTGTCAAAGGAAGGTCATGCCTTAACAACATAAATAAACTATTTGCCCTATTCTTCGGTTACTAGACAAATGCTTTTGAAACAAAGAGAAATAGGTGCAGTGTGTTGAGCTAATGTCATTGCATGCTTACAACATCCTTAAGGATCAGGGAGTTCTGACTATTTTTTTATGTGTTTTTCTAAAATGAAATGTAGAATCAATTTATTTTATATGAAAAAAGTCTATAATTTGGTAGTAAAATATTTTTTTCACATACAGGATGGTTTTCACAAAGCTGCATCTTGGCAAAATAAATTGTAAAAAAAATCCTATGTAGTGTCTTTCATGGTATGCAACAGTCAGCCTTACAACCCATGTTTCTGTGGCCCCTCTTATCTGGTGCAAGATCAGTCCACAATAAGACTGCGATTATCTCCAATCTTCTTTTTAAATCTAGACCTTCTCTTCCACATTAAGACTGGGATTATCTTCAATCTGCTTTGAAATCTAGACCTTCTCTTCCACATTAAGACTGGGATTATCTCCAGCATGCCAGTCTGCTTTGTAAAGACCTTAACTTCATCCCCGAGACAGCTTGATGACAACTGTTATTTGCCATCAGCTATTCCACTAGATTTCTTGGAAAAGTTGGGGGGAGGGAGTGCATTGGTGGTGGGATTGGTATTCACAGTTAACTCAGTTCACTTCAAGGGATACCAACTCCTTTGAACATGTCTTTGTTAAAGGAGAAAATTGTAGGTTTCTCCTTGCCTGACATCCACCAGGTTGTGTAAGAACATTCCCGTAACAGTTCACTGACTTCCTCATTGATGCAATCATCGGCCACTGACACTTAACTGTATTTGTCAACTACAGCCTCTGTGCTGATTTTGAATCAGTTCCTCTAGCCAAATAATTTAGTTGTATTATAAAAGGTATTTGGTGTGCTCAGGTTATTATCTCTCCAAGGCATAGATTAGACATACACCAATCTCTCAGTTAACTGGAACTCAAGCAACCAGTACTCTCAAGCAACCAGAAAAAAAATCGAAAAAATACAGTACAATTTTCATGTATTGCACTTTCTGCCCCCCCCTAGCGGAAACATACCTTATGTTTTTAGAGTTTTAGAGTTTTAAAAAGGAGTAAATTCCCTCTCTCCCCAACCTAAGAACAAGTCAAACCAAACAAATAGTATAGGGTACAGTATTAGTCAGGCCTATTTTAAATAGTAACTCTCAAGCAACCAGAAACTACATTTATCCTGCATCTACCAATCCCCATGTGTGCCAGTTAACCGAGATGTGATCTCCCAGTTGGTTGCAAAGACATCAGAAATGATGGTGGATCCAGGCTCTTGGTCTGACACTTTCTGGTTCACTTATACCTGAAGCTTAATCAGGATAGTCCCTCAAAGATCTTAAATTGAAGGTTACCCATTTTACTAGTCATGTTAGTTCAGAACATTTTTCTTCTGTCAGCTCCTTTAAGATGATGGTGTTAACTGTCAGGAAGTTCTAATTAGTACATATAAAAGGGCTCTGTCCCTAGCTCTGGGGTCTCTAGCCCCAAGTTGTGCATGGTCTGTGTCTAGTAGGAAACATGAATCATGATTTGACTATGACCTCCATCTCCTGTGTTGAGAAGGGTGCAGCGTGAGCAATCAGCAGGATCATGCATTCTTGAACTGTTTTAAACTGTTTAAAGTTGTTTTTGCACCTGCACTTTTAAAGTTTGTCCTGTTTGTTACATTTACCTGTTGAGGCTGCACACTCAAGTGTGCTAGCCTGTGTTACATATTTATTGCATTTTCCTGCTGTTTGCTGCAAAAAAGAAAAAAAAAAATTATCCTTGTTTCCCATCTTTCCTGACCTAGAGTAGTCCAAATACAGGCTTTGCTGTATTCTGGACTTTTGGAAAGTTCCTGTGTTGCCCATTTCCTTTCTTGGATAAAGGGAGGCTTCTTTGTTCACTAGTGGCAGTGGGGAGCTTAGAGCAGCCTATCTATCCCTGGAGGAGTGTTCCCAGCACAAGAATCTGGTAGTCTATTGGCCATTTTGGACCAATTTCTAGCTCTTTCAAGTCCCCCCTGTATAAAACCCGCTTTAGCACGGCTTTGCACAATTTTGCACATAGCGCAGCATCGGGCAATGCTGATTAATTGGGTTTAAACCATTCTCGGCTCCACAAAGTTTGCTCTTCACCTTTTCCCTTAGAACTGATCTAGTTATCATAATAAACACCCTATTCCTACTCTAAAACCTGGCACTTGCTCACTAAAGCAATTATATAAGTCAGCACTAAAAAATTAAAAGCACTACACCCTCACAAACTCCCCTTGAGTACCTTGTTCCCCATTGGCCCTTTTTTCAATTATAAAGGAATTCCCAATACTATTCTAGCATGTCCAAAGGTCAGTTGTCAATCTCCTCTCTGGTCCAGCTGGTGAATCTGGGAATCTTGAGGCAATGTTACAACTGCCTCATGTACACAGACAACCCTCTCCTCCTCCCAACAAATTCCAACACATGTGAGAGATGCAACCATACAGCCAAACTGGAGGCTAAGCTCTCTCAACTCAGTACTGGCGTAACCAGTCAGGAGGAGAAGGAAACCACACTCACTACAATTCCAGTCTCACATAGACCTACCACGACAGCAAACCAAACACATAAACACACTAAAACATACTCGAGGCTCTAAATAAAAATCTGCCTAAGCAACAGAGACCTCCAAAGCAGACACCCAAGCAACCGCTACCCCAAAACAAAACACGTGCATCACATAGCTCACAAAGCCAGTGTGCCGAACAGTCACAGCCCTTAAGGCTAAACAACACACCTGATACACTTGTAATAGGTGACTCTATCATCAGGCACACTGACGTCCCGCACACCAGGCTGAACAAGGAGAAGGTCACGGTGAGCTGCCTGTTGGGCACTAGGATCCACCACATAACACAAGCACTCAGGTCACTCCAAGGCAAGTACAAATATGACTCAGTCATTGTCCATGCTGGTGTGAATGACCTGAGACATACCTCCCTGGACTACATGAAAAGAGACATAGAGGAGCTCTCTGAGCATGTAGCCCAGGCCAGTATGACCCTGACCTTGAGTAGCATCTTACCCTCACCAAGAATGATGCCACAATATGAAGACAAGATGATCAATTTCAACAATTGGCTTAAGTATTGGTGTCATTCAAAGGGGATCCAATGCCTGTCAGCCTGGGATGACATGCTCGACAAGCCATGATGCTTTGCTAGGGACAGCTAGCACCTGTCACCCCTGGGCTTTCGGATATTGGCAAAGGCTCTTGCCAACCCCATAGTGCCTTTTTTTAGGCAAGGCTCAAAAGACAAACCCACCTCCATAGGTATCACAACGGATAAGAAACTAAGAGTAATGCTACATATTGCCAGAAGTCTAAACCTCAAGATACACGCACTCGAAACTCTCCTTAGCATGGAGAACATTGATATCTGTGTAGTAACAGAAACCTGGTTCAAGGCTCCTGAGAGCAACCCAGCACTACCAGGTTATACCTCATACCATATTTTTCAGCCCCAAAACTTGGACCGAACCACAAAAGGAGGGGGAGTATCAATATTCGTCAAAGATACCCACACCTCCAGGTTGGTGGCACAGCACAAAGCATCAGAGACTATCCATGTGCAACTAACAGTGGGTAAAACTGCCTTCCAGTTTATAGCTTGCTACAGACCACCCTCCCAAACCCAGGAACCCCACTCGGCCTTCCTGAGAACACTGGAAAATATGAAGGTCTCTCCAAACACTATTATATTGGGCGACTTCAACTACCCAAACATAGACTGGGAGCATTACTCTAGCTCCAAAACCCTAGCCCAAAGGTTCCTAGAATTTATAACCTCAAATGCTATGGAACAGCTTGTTACCACTCCCACAAGAGGGGAAAGCATACTGGACCTGATCATCACTAACATGGGGACTCTATGCTCCAGACCAGAAGTGTATTCCTCACTGGTAAGATCAGACCATAAACTAATCTCACTAGATAGTCACATCCCGACCCCAACCCCTGCCCAGAAAACCACAGTGAAAAACTTCTCTAAAGCAAATTTCACACTCCTCAAAACCAAGGTGGAATCCTTCAAAGCCCTCGGGCCTGTGGAAAATACGTCCCAGACTGCAGAATCCTTTATAAATGCATTCTATGAACACCTTCAGGAATGCATGGATCATGCAATCCCAAACAAAACCAAGACCCAATCCTCCAAAGGCAGGCGTTCTGTCTGGTGGACACCAGTCAAAAACAAACTATACAATAGAAGGAGGAAGCTACTACATGATAGAGAAAAATCCCAAAAAGGGAAGGCATCTCTGATCAGTATTAGCAAAAAACTACGGGCACTCATAAAATCGTCTAAGGCCAGCTTTGAGAGAAAAATTGCACAGGACACTAAGGATAATCACAAGGCTTTCTTTAGTTATGTTAGAAACCTGGGTGGGAATTCTCAGATATTCTCAGAATTAGTCCAAAATGACAAAAAATACACTGAACCCACAGACATTGCCAACATCCTAGCTGACAGGTTCAGCACAAACTTCTCCCCCCCTTCCCCACCAAAAGGGTAAATATCTATCAAAGCAGAGTGCTGTCGCCCTAACATCTCAGATGCTCAGGTAAGAGCCACCCTCTCCAAAGCAAAAAAAACAGCATCAATGGGACCAGACGGTGTCCCGGGGTGTGTCCTACATGAACTCCAAGAAGAACTAAACCCAAACATAAAACTACTGTTCAACCTCAGCCTTACTACATGATATGTACCCAAAGAGTGGCGTACAGCAACAGTGGTCCCTCTCCACAAAGTGGTGCCTCAACAGATCCTGGAAACTATCGCTCCGTAAGCCTGACTAGCTTGGTCTGCAAAGCTATGGAAAGGATCATCATGGACCTCATAAATAAAGATATTGGGGACCTGCAGACACTGGATCCTACCCAGTTCGGCTTTGTTAAGGGCAGATCCTGCCTCTTAAACCTGGTCGATTTCTTTGAAACAGTCACCAAGGCCATTGATGAGGGGAAGGTGGTCCACACAGCCTACCTGGACCTCGCAAAAGCCTTCGATACAATACCCCACTCTGGCATTATAGATAAGCTCACCAGCTTAAACATAAACCCCTATGTCACTAGATGGGTTGCAAACTGGCTCAAGGACAGAACACACATGGTTAGAATTGCTGGAGCCATGTCAGACTCCAAACCAGTTACAAGTGGCGTCCCACAAGGCTCAGTCCTGGGACCTCTCTTATTCGGTATATATTTCTCGGAGGTACAGGCCAACACAGAAGGACTGTGGCTGACCAATTTCGCAGATGACTGCAAACTGGGCACCATAATCGACTCTCCAGCCGACACAAGCATCCTACAAAAGGGCCTCATAGAAACAGACAACTGGTGCCAGAGCCATGGCCTCAAGCTAAATGCCAAAAAGTGTATAGTCATCCCCTTCGGCAAAAACAAAGTGCCCACAAATTACCACATAGATGGTAATCCATTAAGTATGGAAGAAGTAATTAGGGACCTGGGGACCCAAGTTGATAGCAATCTCTCATTCGACAACCACGTGGCCAAAGTGGTTCGAAAATAATTTTATATAGCCCACCTAATCATGAAGGGATTCACATCTAGATCAGGGGAGGTCATCGTGCCTCTTTACTCATCCCTCATCAGGCCCATAATTGAGTACAATGCCCTTTTTTGGGATGTACCTTACCAGACACCTGCAGCAACTGGAAAGACCCCAAAAGTACCTCACCAAGAGGATCAAAGGGCTCAAACAGATGCCATATGCTGCCCGGTTAAAGAAACTCCAGCTCTACTCAGTGGCATACCGCCTGTTCAGAGGTATAAAGCCATGTCCAACCCGGAATTAATGGACATGCTGCACCTCAGAAAATCCAAATCCCATCGAGCTACGTGCTCAAGAGACTTGAACCTCAGCACTGAAATAAATAGGACATGCTGGAGGGACAGATTCATAACCCAGAGGCTCCCTACACTCTGGAATAAAATCCCAGTCCAGGTTAGGCAGACTCCCCCATTGACTCTCTTCAAGAGGAATCTTGATGAGTGGATGGGAGATTGTAGATTTACTCCGGATATCACTTCTGTGTCACTGTTAGACAGATGCACAGTATACTAACCTCGAAAAAGGGCATAGCAAAATTCATTTTAAAATGGATGGCGAAAGCCAAACACACTCTGGCTAGGCTTGTAAATGCCCTAGGGCAGATAGCCTAGTATAAACCTATTAACCTATGAACCTATGAACCTATGAAGGTTTGCATATTGATAAACTGGTCCATGGTAAACATTACTCACCATACCTGGATAACATTTCTTTTATGAAGGCAAATTTTCTGTCCAGACAAATCTCAGCAACAAATAGCTGACAGGCAGCAGTCTTTTATGTGGTGAAAAGTGTTTCAGTCCTTTCTGACCATCCATAAGAAGAGCACACTTTCAGCTTCAGAATGTGAGTCCACTGCTTTTTTTTTTTTTTTTTTGTTGCAAGACTTCTGCTATCAGATTTGCTGTAGCATTTTCTGAGCTGCCAGGAGTTGCTTTAGTTTCATTGCTTCAAATCACTACTCTCTGGGTGGTGTTTGACATTCCCAGTTGTGACAAGCTCATGGTGGTTATCACAAATATCTCATGTATGTGTCCAATGACTTGCATCCTGGATCATTGTCCATCAAGACATTTTTGGTCAGTTTTGATATTCTTTGACCAGTGATAATCTGGATTTTGGTTTCATCATTGAGATCTCGTGCTCTTCTGTTGCCCAACAAAGGGACTTGTCTTATACTTATCTCAGGAAGCCATCTTTAGATCTTAATATCTTGGACAATCATCTACTCATCTGTTATCTGTAACCAACTTAAGATTCATCATATAGTCAATGGTCTCATGGATTTATTTCACTCTGTGTTTTCCATATACCACAGTACAGAGACAGTTCTTGTCTGACTAGTTAATGATCTTGTAATGGCTACAAAGCAGCAATATTATTCTGTACTGGTCCTCCTGGATTTCTTAGAAGATTTTTATACTGTTGATCATGGCATTTTGTATGCATGTTTGAGATTGTATAAGGCAGAGGGCTGTATAACACAAAACACTGCCTTTGGAATACCAGTTAGCAGAAATAAGTAGTCCATAGGTGCAATACCAAATTCATTAATACATCACAGCAAGTAAAACATAACAGTTTAGTTCTTTTATTCAAGCACCTTGAACTTCATTAGAAATAAAGGCAGAGGGCTGTGTCATACCACAGTTATACTCATGACACCCAGATTTACTTCTCATCACACATCTCAAATGTCCCTGTCTTGGTGTAACATCTCTATTATAGGGCTTGATTTACTCCTGCATATGATGTATCTATTTTTGGAGGTATGTCACTATTTTCAGGATTGATTTACCCCTTCATGCAATTTTCTGACCCTCCCCTTAAAACATATGACTTTTGAAGTTGTCTAGTACACAAAAACACACTACATGAACAGTATAATAGTGGCAGCATCAATTTAAATTAAAGAAAGAAATTGCATATCTTATATCTACTTTTGGTAGAATCAAAAATAATTAACCTGGGGGGAATTTAATAGAATACTACATCCAAAGTCATGCAAGTAGGAACCTGGTGCATGGCCAACAATCAGAATCCACAAATGAAGACAAAAGGCCAGCACACATATTGTCAGAGCAATTCTTTTTAATTACTTGATAAACATATCCACAATGGGAGCAAGGATAGCATACCAGTTTTGGCTGAGAAGCCTTCCTCAGGGAATTTAATAAAGCCTACATTACATTGTTTTTTTTTCCATGTAGGCATCACACCTTGCTGATAACATGGATGTGAACATTTTTAGATTTAGTAATTAATGCTGAGCAGCGCGCATGAGAGTGCCAACACGGAAATTTCTGTGGCATGCAAATCACCTCATAAGCAGATGAATCACATGCAAATGAGGCAGGTAGAGTGATCCAATAAGCAGATAGGCAGCCCTGCAGACCCCTTGTCAGTGCCCGTAGTGTACACAGACAAATTCCATGTACAGGACTGCAGACAGAAAAAAGGGACTGTAAAAATGTAGATAGATAGAAATGGAACACCACAGACAGATATAAGCAAAACTATTATCTGTGTGTTCCAAAAGTTACAGTAAATATGTTAAAATAATTTTTTTAAAATAATGTTGGTGTGTTTGCATGGTGCCAAACATGCCGTATTAAAAAAAAAAGTGGAAAAATCAAATATTAATATCATCAGACAGAAATGTATTACAAGACTCTGCATGCAGTATCTACAATGATACATTGGTGCTGTTGTTAATGTGGAAGGGCTTGGAAGCATGTAGTATCCAGGTTGTGAGCATGGATCCCTATGCAAATGAGGTGGAGTTACTGAGTAGCATAATGGGCTAATCGTGTCCGTAGATCCCCTCCGTGTAGGCAGAGAACCATGTTGGTCTCCACAGATGAAGTAGCTGACATCAGGAGATGGTGTGTCTACTAACTTCTGAGCTGTTTGGAGCACTGACTGCTAAGCATTGTCTACTGACAGGTGTGCATTTGGGCAGTGTGCCGCAGTGCTCAGAGTATCTAAAAGGCCAATGATGTATTAATTAGTGTTGAGGCTTGCTTAACTTAATCTAGGGCCATTAAATGATGTCAGTGATATATTAGGCAGGTACTATGCAACATAGGTAGCCAATCAAGCAGGCAGCACCTACAGTAAAGCACTATAAAGTATGCATACACCTTACAATCTGATTTTTCTGCCATAGTCTGCACCATTGGGGTACAGACTTGGGAAATGTTACTGAAAGAATGATAGGGGCTGCTACATTTG